>NC_030418.2:32082921-32122921 GCF_001660625.3 Ictalurus punctatus | reverse complement strand
TACACCTTGGTCCTGGAACAGCCTCCTTAAGTATGTGTGTGTGCATGTGTGTGTGTGTGTGTGTGTGTGTGTGTGTGTGTGTGTGTATGTGTAATGAGAAAGACGTCTCACCTCAGCACAGTTTGAGTCCACGAGCACCAAATAAGCAGTGACAGTAGCAAGGCAGGCGAGAGTGGGATCTCTCACGAGGGATTTTTGTCTCCCCATCTCTGTCTGAGACGCACATTACAGGGTTTGAGTTCTGAACTGTGCAGCAAGCCTTCTTAAAATGTCAAAGACAAAAGTCTCACACACACACACACACACACACACACACACACACACACACACTGCGGTGACAAGCCGAGCAAGCGGTTTCCCAAAATACTCCAAAGTAAAACGTCTCAGCTGCTCAGCTCAAGGAGACAATCGCTGCTGCTATAATCCACATTTATAATACAAATACACCACGTAGAAAAAGCTCAGGTCAAGGCAGTGTGTGATTCTGTACATATCGACTCCATGAGTGTCTTTCTAATGCTTACTTACTTACTATAGACATGCACAATGTATCAACTGATAATATTCTGTATGTTTATACAGTGCCTAGCATAAGTTTTCCCCCCTCCTTGACTTTTTGTAATATTACAACATGGACATGGACTTTTAAAGTAGACATTTGTTGGTGATGGATAAAAATGGCGTCTTTGTCCGTTCTTCCATGCTCAAGACTGGATGGAACAGCAATGTTCTTGCCAGAGATCCACAGTCGGATTAAAGCTGATTTAATTTGCTGATTTGACTAGTCCTTCTGAACATATTCATCGGTGTGTTGGTTTTGTAAAGTTGCAGTTTAATTTTGGTGGTTTCAGGTTTTCTTCTAGAATTGTCTCGTGTTTGGCTCGATACATCGAGATGCTACCACTACCATGCTTCACAGTAAGGATAATGTTCTCAAGGTGATAAGCAGTACTGGGTTTTTGCCAAATGTAATGCTTTGTTCCAGGGCTACAACGTTCAATTTTAGTCTCATAAGAACAGAGAAGATTTTCCACACGTTTGCTGAGTCTCCAGCATGGATTTTGGTAAACATCTATTTATTTATTTTTTCATTCTTCTATAAAGCCCAACTTTGTGGTGTGTTTAGGTTGTCATGTGAACAGCTTCGCCCATCTGAGCTGTGGATCTCTCCAGCTTCTTGGCCTCTTGGTTGCTTTTCTGACTAATGCCCATGTGACTTGATCACAGATTTTTGCTGGATGGCCTCCTCTAAGCAAAATCTCAGTTGTGCTGTATTCTTCCCATTTTTTAAAATCATAGATTAAATGATGCTCTGGGTTTAGATTTTTTTTAAAAATAACCTAAGTGCTGGAGGGCTCAAGTCTGGTCTAGTTCTCGAGTCCAGTCTCGAGATACTTTGTGTATTGAACGGGACTTCTCTCAGAATTACTGACATTTGTCCTCTGATTTATCTCAGTCGTGTTCACTGGTCTCACTAAACATGGTATCGGTCTCAACCAAGAGTTCGCAAGTCTAGTTGAACAAGCTAGTTGATATAACTCGGCCTTGAAAAGGATTTGATGGTTTTTGGTCTTGACCTCGACTCTGTATCACTTTCATTTGGACTGTGCTTGACTTAGCCTCGTTCCCCTTAAGACTTGGTCTTGAATAAACCTTGGGTAGTCCTGGTCTTGGACATACCACTGGTAGTCTTGATGACAGCTCTATCAAAAAACCCTTATTGGTATTTTTCCAGAACTTTGTCCTGAACTGGTTTTGATAGCTCCATGTTGTTTGTTGAGGTCTTTTAGGAAGGGGTGCGTTTATATTGAGAACTTGTGACACTTTAATTGCACACATCAGCTCCCTTCAACTAATGATATAATTATGTGAGTCAACTAATTTAGTGGCTTAGGTGAACACTTGTGCAATCACTTTTACGTTTTATTTTTATTTGTAAATGATTTTGCAAGCTATCCTGATCGCCCATGACATGACATATAATCTCAATTAAGTCCATTTTATTTCCAGGTTGTAAAACTACTAATTGTATAAAAGTTCAAGGGGTATGAATATTTATGCAAGGCATATCATATTAATGTCACAATGTATGAAGTTTCCTTCTCTTGTTAAAGCTTCAGGTTATGTTTCAGTTGCCTTCTGCTTCTTAAATGTATGTGCATATAATGAATAGAAAATACTTTTTTAACACACGTTGTGTACAGAAAGTACATATTTTATATAGATATAGATATAAGAAGACTTTGTATGTATTTGTGTTTGAATAGGGCATTGGGAATCATGTCTGAAAATAAAAATAAGGGGAATGTTGTAAGGGTTGCAACAGGCAAAACGTGGCTGTCTCTGTGATCATGTGATTCCTGAAAGGATCCGAGATGTTTAGATGTTTGGAGCTTTGGTCGGAGTGATGGATCCGTACAGAAAGCTGGATGGAGGCAGCCAAACACACGGCTCTTCACTCTCACAAACTCGACATGACAGGTTTCATTCTCCACAGCAGCGCCAATTAGAGCGGAGTAGAAGTAGGGTGAAAAATACGGTAGTATTGACTCCCACCGGAGTCTGACTCTGTATTGTTATGAACACGTTCAAAGAACAAAATAGATATATATTTATATCTCCAAGAAGTGTGTATTGATTGTGAATTATTGAGTATGAATTCTTCAAGACAGTGCATGGTTGCATGTATTATCTTTTTCTTTAGTTGGATCTCACCAGACACCAGTTGAGATTTCCCCTCACCTTTATTCATAATCTTATTTATTTTGTACTGATTTTGTACTGGTGCAGTTTTTTTTTTTTCTTTTTTTTTTCTTTGCTTGTGTTTCATTAAGTCAGTAAATAAATCTTTTTTTTTTTTTTTTTCTTGCACAGTATGTTTTCATGTGGATCAAACACAATGGAAGTATAGGAGAGAAAGTGAGGGAATTAGTAACAGGATCTGATTTTCTCCCAGAAATTGATTTAAATGAGAATTGTCACGATTCCTTCTGGAAAATTAAAAAAAAAAAAAAAAAAAAAAAAAAAAACCTTACACACTCCAAAGCACATCTTTGACATATTAATAATTAAGTGCAAATAATCATTGTGTATGCTGTCTCTGAGAGAATGTGACCTGAAAGATAAAAATGAAGAGGGAAAAAAAAATGTTAAATCAGAAGATACAGGAGAACATTTTCAATGCCCTTATGGGAAAATACAAAAAAAAAAAAAAAAAAAAAAAAAAAAAAAAAGAACAAACAATGGATTTTAATCCATTGCATGTGAAACTATTTCTTTGACTTTCACACTGCCAATTGCACATACAGCGGATATTTACAAAATGTAGGCATGAAATGAAACTTCCGTCAAATGTATAGATGGAAAATATTGCTAAAGCTAGTTGTATTTGTACTTACCTTTTAATTTAATTTTACTAATTATACAACTTTGTTCAATTATTATTCTCTAACCTTGGCAAACATCATAGAATATTCATACTGACATAAAGAGCGCTTTTAGATAAGTATAGCAGCTAGTTCTTTGGTTTCCAGAACACTCTGTCAGGTTTTCTGGATGTTCTGAGAACATTATACGGTACATAATAATGTTCCATGTATTGGATTCGTCTTAGTTTAGATACTCAAGAATTTTAAGTGAAGTGAAAGGGTTTTTTTTTTTCAATAATTGAGAAATTAAAAACATTTCTTGTTCCTGGACCGAGAACTTTCGCCTTGACTAAGTCTCCCTGGCCTTCAATAATTATTGGGATCTCAATAGCTTCAGTGATTTGGGGGGCAACATTCTTTTATTTACTAAGTGTACAATGAAATTTAAATTTTTAAAAAGGCAGACACTAGCTGACACTAGAGTCCTGTCTCAAGTTAGAATCAGGATTCAGGTCTCGATGGCTACATCCACATTAATCCAGATGAATTTGCAAACACATCTTTTTCTCTATGTTTCAGCCTTCTGTCCACACAGAGACGGCGTTTTTGTCCAGGGAAAATGGAGCTTTACTAAAATGCTCTCCCAAGTGGATTAATTTGAAAAACACCATTTTCGCATTGTAGTGTGATGCAGTCACGTGACCCTGTCCAATTAAAAAAAGCTCGGCTCTTTCCCTCGACATCGCATTTCAAATTGCAATTCATCAATTCAAAGAGACGGATAGTGAATGAACTCCTGACGGAAATGACGCAGGTCGGAGCTTCTTATGTTTTTATGCATGCGCAGTGTAGGGTTTTCAGATGTTTCAGTGTGCACGAGGAATTTTTGGAAAATGTAAGAAAGCACCAGTGTAGATGGAGAGTGTTTTCAAATGAAAAGGCAGTTTTCAGATCTATCCAGATTAATGTGATATATACTCAATTAAAAAACATGAAGTTTATATGCACAGTCATGTCAAATTCATATACAAAACATTACCATTACATTTAATCACCGTAAATTATATATATATATATATATATATATATATATATATATATATATATATATATATATATATATATATATATACAGTACATATTATTCCGCACTCAGGATTGATTTCTGGGCTTGTTTGGGGATGAGGCTCATAATCGCAGGATTGTGTTCGCATAGAAGAATTGTCTCAATTTCACTGTAGCGGTTCCGTATGTCGATTTTGTGAACACGGATTAGCAAAATGGTAGGCACTCAGTTCATCCGTTTGCTAAAAGCGCCTAAAATACAGCATACTGCAAAAGAATACTGCAAATGTCGAAACAATCTTGTATAAAAGAACATTTAACAATGCAGGCTGGCATGAGGCATACATTTTCTGCAGTGTGCTGATGTGAATCAAGTGAGCCCCAGTCCACTGAATACAAGAGGACCAGGGATCGGTTCTCTGGAATGCTCCCAGGCTTGAAAACAGCATTTGCACGTCACCGTGCTCAAACAGCCCTGAGTCTAGAAGAAAATATATATTTTTTAAATGTGGGCATGACTTTATTTTTCCTGGTTTGGTCAAAAGAAATTCTCTGCGAAACTTTAACATAGTAAGCTAAGAAATTTGATCAAATTATATATTTTAAGGCCATTATTTATTCCAAATGCCTCTTACTTTCATCTCCTAAGGCTCTAGCAAAGGTTGGCATCACCTTCACGTGATGTGAAACCTGTCAGTGTCTCAACTGGACTTCATTTACACACTAGTATTTCAAACGACACTAAAAACAAACACATTTCTATTCGCAATTTCGCCTCTGTAGCCTCTATGCTTTAAATCTGCAGTAGAATCTGCAGATGTATGGTGAGTGAGTCACAAAAAAGATACACCAAAATATACAAAGTCATAATTATAATTCTATAATATAGATACAATAAATACATGCAAGAGCATATGGAATCATTAGCAAAAGGCTGAGGAGAGGAAAGTGGATCAATGAGAATTAATCAATGCCTGTGGATATAAACAGTGTGTGTGTGTGTGTGTGTGCGTGTGTGTGTGTGTGTGTGTGTGTAAAAAGAGAAAGAGATAGCGAGTGGTTTTGTGACAGAGGAGCAGTGTGTGTCAGTAATGAGGCCTTTTATAGGCTTTAATTTGTGGACCTCCCCTGGGAGAGACTGATGGATGATTGCTCTTTATGCGCTCTCTCTCTCTCTGTTCTCCTGGTTTATTTTTACCCTTCAGCTCTTATTATCACATTTACACATTTATGCTATATATACCGATGAGCCATAACATTAAAACCATGTGCCTAATACCGTGTGGGTCCCTCTAGTGCTATCAGACCCGTCTAGGCATGAACTCCACAAGACCTCTGAAAGTGTGCTATAGGATCTGGTACCAAGACGTTAGCAGCAGATCCTTTAAGTCCTGTAAGTTGCGAGGTTGGGCCTCCATGGATTGGACTTGTTTGTCCAGCACGTCTCACAGAAGCTCGATCGGATTGAGATCTGGGGAATTTGTAGGCCGAGTCAACATTTTGAAGTCTTTGTCATGTTCCTCAAACCATTCCTGAACAATATTGGTGGCAGGGCTGAAACAGTCCACTGCCATTAGGGAATGCCTTTGCCATGAAGAGGTGTACTTGGTCTGCAACAATGTTTAAGTAGGTGGGACGTGTGAATGTAACATCCACATGAATGCCATGTTTCCCAGCAGAACATTGCCCAGAGCATCACACTGCCATACTATTTCTATAATTTGCAATAGTTCTACACACATCACAGAAAATATTCAAAGCCTAGACGTTGCATGTGTCTTTACATTGTGTGCATGTAATTATAAATTTCGGCCCAAATCTTTTGACACGTTTTATTTTTACATTCTATCAGGTAGGGATAAAATTTTAGAAATATTCATCTCTTGTTTAACCATGTGGCAATTCTGGTAGCTCAGTGAAATTACACTCTTCAGTCTTCACATGTAGACATGTGTCACGATGTCCCTTCATGCTAGCACTGTAGCATGCAGCACCCTTTAAAGCTCGAAGCATGAGCAAGCACTTCCGGGTTTCAGTGACTTTGACTTTTTTTTACATTCTACACATACATCTGTTATGATTTCTGTCTTGTCTCTGTATTGTCGTTGGTTGTTTCCCGTATGTAACATCATTGTTCTCAGCTGTTTTTTGTTTCACCCCTGATTATGTTTAGTATTTAAACCCCTCGTGTCTCATTGTTGGTCGCAAAGTGTTACGTGAGTTTTCCAAATACCAAGCCTTTGTTCCTCATTTCATGGTTCATAGTTTTGATCTTGTTCTCGCCCTCATTCTTTGACACTGTTTTGCCTCGTTTATGCCCATTTGCCAATCGCCTGACCTTTGCCTGTTTTACCAACCTCCATACGTGACAAAAAAACTTCTCCATAAGATGGATGCAGCAGAATTTTTTAGAGTTCAAGATGCTCTTTATGAAAGGGAAAAGCCGAGGTGGGAGAAGGAGGGGAAATTCTCCCTAATTCAAGCCAACCGGTAATGACTCAACATACTGTATGTTGTAACATCATGGTGTATGTCAAGGAGGAGCCTTCCAACCAGGCTGGAACCATCTCCCACCTCCCTCATCCACTGTGGATCTCATCCAGCCTGCCGAGTTGATGGAGAACATTGTTCAGCCTCCCTGCTCGTCTGAGGATGCCGCTCAGCATCCCTGTTCAGCTGAGTATGCCGCTCTAATTGCTCCACCTCCCAGTGCGGCCAAGAGCTCTGCTTTTCTTCCCTGTTCTGCCTCGGACATCACTATGCCAGGCTCTGCTTCGGACATCACTCTACCTTCCCACTCCACTGAGGATATCACTCTGCCTTCCGTCTCAGTTGAGGTCTTCGCTTTGCCATCCTGCTCGGCTGAAGATGTCACTCTGCCTTCCTGCTTGGCTGAGGACGTCGCTCTGCCTCCATCCGCCGCTGAAGACATCACCCCTTTTCTTTGCTTTGCACTGTATTTAACTCCCCATTCCTGCTTTCTGGAGGACATCACTCCCCTCATGCTTCACAGAGAGCATCGCTCCCCCCTCTGGCCTTGCGGAAAACTTTGTTCCCCCTCTGGCCTCACAGAGAACTTTGCTCCTTTCTTTGGCCTCACGGAGAACTTTGCTACTCCCTCTGGCCTCGTGAAGAACTTTGCTCCCACCTCTAGCTTCACGGGGAATGTTGCTTCCCCATCATCCGAAGTCGATGAGATGGCCAATCAAGCCAAGTTCCTGTCCAAGGTCGACGAGATGACCTTTCAAGCCAAGCTCCTGTCCGAGGTCAACGAGAGGCCAAGTTCCTGCTAGGGGACAATGAGGTGACCTCCTACACCCAGTTCCAGTCTGAGGTCGAAGAGACAGCCTCCCAAACCATGTTCCTGTCTGAACTTGACATCACGACCAACAACTTCATACTTGCACCTGAGTCTGCTGACACGGCCAACCAAGATCTGCTCACGCCTGAGTCTGCTGACATGACCATCCAAGTTCTGCCATCCTGTTCCGCTGAGGACATAGCTCTGTCTTCCTGCTCTGCTGTGGACGTCACTCTGCCTTCCTGCACTGCTGAGGATGTCGTTCTGCCTTCTTGTTCTACTGAAGCTGACTATCCAGCTTCTCACACCTGCGTGTTGCCTAGGGACCCCGGCAAACCTGCCCCAGACTCATGCCTGCTCCTCTGCAATCTGTGGGACAATGCCTGCCTCGGGACCTGAGGGGCTGTGAAGACATTTTGCCCAGAGGGCCAGGACTGCTGGGGGAGGGAGTATTTTCTGGTGCTCCAGGAGGAGAGCCTTTAAGGGGGGGTTGTTCTGTCATGATGTCCCCTCGCACTAGCACTGTAGCATGCAGCATGCTTCAAATCACGAGCACACACTTCTGGGTTTCAGTGACCTTGACTTTTGACGTTTACATTCTACATGTGCCTCTTTTATGATTTCTGTCTTGTCTCCACCCCTGTGTTGTCATTGGTTCCCGTATGTGTCACCATAGTTCTCAGCTGTTTTATGTTTCACCTCTGATTATGTTTAGTATTCAAACCCTTATCTTATCTGCATTTTCATCCGTCCCAAGCTCCATACATGACAGCATGCAAGATTTCCAAGTGTTTTGTGTCTGTTATGATCCAGATGGCTTATAGAAGAAAGAGTGATCCTTATTTTAAACTATTAATAATAAAAACAAACATGATGCAGTGGTGTGATAGGATAACTGCACATTCCATTTCTTACCACATCAATTTGCCAATGATTAGATTTTTTTTATATTAAAGAATTTCATACTTTTTATCATGTAATGCTATTGAAAGACCACAAAGCATCATTATAGCAGCTTTACCCAATCCTTCACTCACCAGCCTCACTTTGTCTCTCTTCAAGTTAGCACGACAAAAAATATTTAAAAAACAAAACAAAACATGCAGGTTGCTATATTACTGAGAAAACAGAACACGCAACTCCACTGTCCTAAAGATTTTCCCATGTTTGTTACAAAGCACTGACACTGTAAACTTCCAAAGATTATAGGTACAAATATCCTCACAGAAAATTTCACCATATCACTGATTACACACATTTTTTAATTCAATTATGTGGAACATTTACCATACAAGCAGTCAGAATTGAGAATTTAACACCGTCTGACCATTCAGAATCAAGAATTCGCTGTGGTATAATTATATTTAGAGAATCAGTACAGAAACTAAAGACTAGGAATCTGCTTGACATGGCTATTTTGAAACTTGGATCAAAACTATAGCCATGGGCTCTTATTGACTAGTCAATACATTTCCCCAGCATACTTTATCTTGTATTTTATGTGCAAAAAGAACATAATGAGGAAGAAGAAATCAAAAATTGAAAAACCCAGAAACCTACATCAAAAGAGAGCATTTAAAAAAACAGAAGTCCATCCAGCAAACCAGAAGGAACAAGTAGAATTTGATGCCAATGGAGTCAATAAGGATCTCCTCTAGCCCTTCTTGTTACTCATTTGTATGCCTCAAATACCTTTAAAATGTATTTCAAACAGAAGGGAGGCTATTTCAGTCATTTGACCTTGCTGTGACCTTGACCCCAGTTGGATCAATTCCAAAATCTAATAATCTGCTGGTTACAGTGATAATTCCATATAAATCCTACAAAAATATAACTACTCGCTCTTGAGATTTCGTACTGAAGAGAATCTCGGACAGAGGACTGGACAATCTAAAAAATTTTTTTTTTTTTAATTAAATGCAGCTTCTGAGAAACAGGAAAGAGAAACAGGAAAGTGCAAACATCTCTAAATTTCCCCAGTATGATCAGACATTACATTTACTAAAAGCACAATGAAAAAGAAAATATAAAACTAGGTTCAGTCCTATATCAAATCCAAATCAATCAGCAAATGAGAATTTTTTAAAGCCAAAAATCTATCCAGCAAACCAGGAAGAAAAAGTCAAAGCTTCACCAGGGAACAAAGTCATTTGTAGTTTTGTTTGTTTGTTTGTTTTTTCAAATTAGAGACATTAAAGTGATAAATGTTTATTAATGAACTAATAAACTGGACATGTCTGAGATTCTTGAGCAAATGGGTCAATATCAACATTTATATTTAACAGTAAGTTATATATACAATATATTATATAAATTATGTATAATGAGAACATTATGCACTGTAACGTGTAGATCTCAGTTAACGAGCCCCAGGTGAAATAAATATATCAGTTGTATATATAAGCTGTCAGCTGTAGATATAAGAGGTAGTCCGTGGGCCGTAGAGGTAGACCAACTTACACTTATCTCATTTTTTATACAGCTGAAAATTAAGGGCCTTGCTCAATGGCCCAGCAGTGGTATCTTGGTGGTCCTGGGATTTGAACTCCTGAACCTACTGATTCTGATCAGTAGTCCAATGTCTCAACCGCTGAGCTACCACTGCCCCTACATCATGATGCAATTAAAAATGCATTTTGATTTCCATTTCATTTTGCCTTTATGTTAGTTTGTGGCACCAATTAAAACAGTTCTCTTAAAACCAGTGGCTCTTTTTTTGGCGCCTTTATTTGTAAGACCGTAAACAGTGTAAAGTCAGTTTCCCGTAGCCTTTATTGGTTTTTCCACAGAGACCTTGTTTTCATACCAAAGTTAGGCCATGTAGCCAAGCAAAGCAAATCATGCATATTTATATTCCCAGTTAGCCAGGAGAAGATTTTATTGCAAGTTCTTTAAAAGCACATCCTGAGTGTATGGCAGAGAAAGTGCAGTTTGCCTGCTGCTGTGGTTCATCCGCGCCTGTCTATGCTCCGTTCCATTTCAGGCAGGGCGTCTGGGACGAGATGAAAAGGCGCTTTACTCTGTTCAGCACCTGTTCACCTCCCTCATCTCCCTGCACCCCTGCTTCGCTTCACATCGCTCCGAACGCCCGAGAAACAACGAGAGAACCGTGAGAGAATAGAAAAATATTGGTTTGGCTTTTCGCCTCCGGTTATGCTTTGCCTATTCTGTTTTTCTTCTTTTGTTTTGTTCTGTGTTCTTTCTCTTTCTTCCTGATGGCTGCGTGTCACTTGTAAATCGCACCTCCAAGTAAACTCGAGCTCAAGGTGCCCCTTCATATGCTTCTGAGGTGTTTTTTCAGAGCAGGGCAAGTTCACAGCTTTACTCTAATAGAGAGTGAACGACCGAAGACAGCCCGGGGGGGACGGGGGGGACGGGGGGGGGGGGGGGGGGGGGGGGGGGGGGGCGGGGGGTTTGGTGGGATGGGATCTATTTTTATTGACCAGCATTATGAAAAATCAGTGAGATCACGTTTGAATTGATTCGAGTGTAACTACTGTAAATGGAGGTTGATTGTAAAATATTGCTTATAAAATATTTGTCATAAACTTCTTGAATCACATGTAATACAACAACTATTCGACTGTTCGTTTAGATCAACATCATCGCTCCGTACTAACACAATGAACGAGCTTCTGAAGTGTTTATGATGTCTCTTTCTAATTGTTTTGAAATTTCCACTAAGTGCAATATATCCATCCATCCATCCATCTTCTATACCGCTTTCTCCTTTTCAGGGTCACAGGGAAACCTGGAGCCTGTCCCAGGGAGTAAGTGCAATATATGAAAATTGTTATTGCTCATCAGCAGCATGAGAGCTATATTATATTATATTATATTATATTATATAATATCAATATTATATAAAATATACAATATAATACAATACAATAAAATCGAACAGATATAAGATTTCTTACAGTTTTGCAGAAACTGTTATTTTACCACAGCGCTGCTGAATTCTCAAATCCGAAGGTTGATTCATTTTCTACAACAGCAGCTGGTGAAGTTTTCCGTAAGAAAACATTGATGTAATTTGTTTCAGAAAGCCAACACGGGGAAGTCTTCAAGGCAGAAGAGTTTACGCTTTGAGGTAAATAAAATAAATGATGGCAAGAACTAACTTGTTTCATGGATGTTCCACAAGATTAACTGTAACTATAAACCGGCAAAAATAAAGTGTCAATGATGTGTCATTCTTTAACAAATAAGGATTGTCAGCAAATCGATGTGGTATAAGAGGAATAAAACACTTCAGGGTGTGCTGTTATAGAAATATAATCAGCTTTCGGGTGAAAACAGGGAGTCTGCTTCATCATACGAACATGTTGTTGATTCATTTCTTATAAAAGCACACCCTCAAGTGTTTTATTCAGTAATTTGTTGCGGTGTTTTCTGCATTACATCAGCGTCCAAAGATTAATCCCAAAATCTTCTCCACTCTTAAAAAACTTTGAATCAACATGTTTGAGTGACCTGTGAATGAGGATGGTTCTCTATCCTGTCGTCGTTATGGATTTTGTACAGAATCTCTATCCTGCTCTGATTAGTCAACAAACTTCGTCTTAGGGATCAGTAAAGTCCGTCCATCCATCTGTCCGTCCGTCCGTCCGTCCATCCATTATTATAGCCCTCTACTTTTGTGTCAGTCTGAAGAGTTAGCTTTATCCAAAACACTAATGTTTTCAACACTGAATATAATCAAACTTATCCCACAGGCTTTTCATTCGTTTAAGAGTACTTTGTTTCAGATGAGGATTTCAGCGAGCTCTCTACCACTGTCATAGAAACCCTCGTTTGTGATTGTTCAAAGATGGCGGTATGTTCAACGTGTTTATGGAAATTTCCCACTTGGATGGCTTCTTTCAAGCAAAATGAAATGTCTAGAAGTACGCATAATAATAGTAATGATATATTTGTTTTACTTTAATCTTGCAAGGCGTTGTATTCGATACATTTAACTATAGTACTGTATCTAATTTCATTTGAAGCATGTCTACATCAGAAAACAGTGCACTCCTTGCCTGATAATCGACTGATTTAAGTTGATTATTTCCTGAAAACGGCATGTTGTGAAGTGTTTTCTTATTCTTATACCGCAGCAATTTCCCATAATTTTATTCGTTAAACTCTTTTTATTAGTTTATAGTTACATTTAATGTCGTCGTACATCTGCAAAACAAGTTAGTTCTTGGTATCCTTTGTGTTATTCCAGCTATAAACCGTTGTTCCTTCACTAGCACCTCTCTCTCTCTCTCTCTCTCTCTCTCTCTCTCTCTCTCTCTCTCTCTCTCTCTCTCTCTCTCTCTCTCTCTAAATATCAGCCCACTGTATCAAAAACAACTTACAGCTTTACCTCTGTTACAAAGCACTGACACTGGAGACTCCTTCCATGAATGCTGAGAAAACATTTTGCTCACAGTCCCTGTATAAGTTGTTACTACGAAAATGATAACAGATTAAAAAGAGTACATTAGTCCATGTAAACCTGTGATTTGAATTGCAGTTGAAACAACCGTCAGAGCTGCTCTTATGGAAAATGAATCAACAATACCTGTAATATACCTGTACTTTTTATCCATTTATAGTTACATTTGTAGTACGTTTAATGTTACAACTCTGAGCAGCTGCTATGACCATGTAGCCATCCATCTAAAGCTTCCCAAATCCCTCATTTCCTCCCCATCAATCCAGCAAGGTGAGACAGACAGCCCCTCGCTGCCGCTAAGACGGGACAATACGGTTTGTTCTGAGCTCCGCCCCGAATCCGCCCACTTGGCTTGACTTTTGGCACGAGGCAGCTTTTGGCTGCCGCCTCTTTTTTTTTTTCCTCCAGCAGCTCCTGGATCGATACCAGAGTGACACAATACAAACGAGCTGCGACCGCACAGCATCTTCTCACACACACACACACGGAGGAAGGATGACAGCATGAGGCAGGAAAGGAGAGAAAGAGAGAGATTAAGAGAAGGAAGAAGGAGCGAGAGCAGCTAAAAGGCAGCGTTAGATGAGAGGAAGCTTTAATTATTTTGGCCGCATGTGGCTCAGCGGTCACTTCAGCCCATTGTTTACACAAAGTGCTTATTATGCCTCCGCCGCCACCCTGTGGGAACCCTCACACAACCACACACACACACACACACTCCACATATACACTCCTCTCACACTCAGGACTCCATCTACCATGGCAAAATCGTGTTAATTTACCCAGTGAGAAATATTAACCATATTATATCAAATAACTGCCAGAGACAATTCGCTAGCCAGGCCCGTGACTTCATTTTAATTGATTTCCTTACATGCTCGAGGCCCACATTGATTCGGTTTCCACTGACGGAGTGTTTATTAAAAGCATTACACTGAGAAATATATAAATCAGCATTGCTCCTCAGCTGCGTGCGTGTTTTGTTAGATATGAAAACATCGAACTGTGCGCTTTGCTTCCATACAAGGAGGCTGAAAATGTGTTATTATTTCTTGCAACCCAAAAAAAATAGATTAAAGCGGCAGTCTTGAACATTGTTTCGATTTGTGATCATGTGTGTGTGTGTGTGTGTGTGTGTGTGTGTGTTAAACGACCTGCCAGAGTAAAATCAGAGCGTTGAGACATGAAAAAAAGGAATACTAATCGTGTTACTCTTGCAGAACTACCGTTCTTTCGTTTAAGTTCATTTGCTTCAAGTGGATTGAATGAAATCGAGAAGAAGACGCGAGACACAGAGAAAGAACTGCTATGAGGCGCCTTTTATTTGTCTTTTTTTTTTTTTTTTTTTAAACCAGCTGTCTGCCTCTTAAAGGCATGCTGTTTGGCCAAATCCAAATCCTCCTAATCATCTTTTGGAGTTTGAGGGCACAATATGCTGAAACATGCAGGGTGCTCATATACACACACAACACACACAGACAGGAGGAGGGAAAGACACCATCACTTGCTTGCATGCATGCTGGTTTTCACACACACACACACACACACACACACACACACATACACATCATACAACACACTGTCCTTGCTACTACACACCGCACACTCTCATGTCCTCCATACCCTGAGGGAGAGGGAGTGTTCTTTAGTATAATCCCCTTGTTCAGACTCTGGTGCATACACTAGATTGGCTTCACTGAGACACACACTCCTCCTTCTCTCTCGCTCTCTCTTTCTCCATTCTTTCATCAAAGCAATCCTTTACTCCCACTGCCAGAAGATGACAGAGGGACAAGTTCTTTTGTTTCTCTTCCCTGAAAGCACGAGGCTGCTGCAGCGCTCCGGTTGCCCGCAGTTAAGACGCACTGAATCATTTGATATTCGACGCCAAGCCTTCTGTGATGCTCATTCGGTGGGGCTTCGCGTGCAACAAGCAAAATAATGCAGTTGTATCTGTGAGCACATCTCATTAACGTGCAGCGTTCTGAGTCATTTTCTTTCAAAACAGATATAATGTGCAATTCTGTTGTAGGTATTAACTGTTCGTCTGCTTCACCACATGGGTTAGATTTCACTTTCTGCTCATATTGATGGGAGAAACAAGTCTGGTTATGTAGAGAAAAAAACACTGCTAATATAATAGTCTTATTAATATGCATGCGTAATTAAATGTTGAGGAAATTCCAGAAGAATTTAAAATTGCTTTAAAAACACTGAAATAATAATAAAAATAAAAAAAACATTCATTTTCTCATCGGCTGATGGTTTGACGTGAAAAAAATTCTGACTATCCAATTTAATGTCTCAGACGGGTATTCACAAATATGGATGAAATAGCAATAGTTGTAAGTTTATATAGCATTATACAGTGTGGCAAATTCCTATCGTTTCACACAACTTGTATGAGAAGTTAAAAAATGTTAATGCTCAGATTGTTCCAAAAAATTTTATGAAATAGAGTTGCTCTTCCCACCCCAAAGGTTATTATAGGGTGTCTGAAATGTCATATGGGGGAAAAAAGTGGAACTTTTGTATATTCTAGATGCATTACACATAAAGTGAAACATTTCACGCCTTGTTTTTTGCTTTAATCTTGATGATTACGGCTTACAGCTCATGGAAATAAAAAATCCAGTATCTCAAAATATCAGAATAAAGAATATATAATACAGAAATGTAGACTTGAGAAGAGCTCTAATCAGATAATTAACTGAAAACACCTGCAAAGGTTTCCTGAGCCTTTAATCTCTCAGTCTGGTTCAGTACACAACCACAATCACGGGGAAGATGAAAGTAAATGTTGCATTTCATTTGGAAATCAAGGTCTCAGAGTCTGGAGGAAGAGTGGAGAGACACGGAATCCAAGTTGCTTGAAGTTCCATGTGAAGTTTCTACAGTCAGTGATGATTTGGGGGGCCATGTCATCTGCTGGTGTTGGTCAACTGTGTTTTGAATTAAA
The DNA here is from genome assembly GCF_001660625.3 of Ictalurus punctatus. Lineage (NCBI taxonomy): Eukaryota > Metazoa > Chordata > Actinopteri > Siluriformes > Ictaluridae > Ictalurus > Ictalurus punctatus. The sequence goes on along the minus strand of NC_030418.2, from coordinate 32,106,803 downwards.
TTATGGAAAAAAAAATTACTTTTCCATGATATATTTTTTTTTTTGAGATGCACCTGTGTGACAGCCTTTAAGGACACCTTTGATAACAGAAGAACGTATTGAAATCATTCTCATAGCTGGATCAGGAAGCTGTGGAAAGGTTGTGATGGACTTTAAGAAGAAACATGGCATCACACGTGACACTGTTGCCAAACTATAAACAATTTCAAAAAGACTGGAAGTGTTACGGACCAATCGAGAAGAAGTGGATGTCCACCAACATCCACTGACGAAGCACAACTGACGTCATGCTGGAGTACATAGTCCCCTATTCACTGAAACTTTTGGGACACCCTATATCTTCCTATAACAATAGGTTGGGAAGTGTTTTATTCCTCTAAGCTCCCCATTTAATTTTTTTTATCCATTCATACTTACAATTAATGTTCAACAATTATTATACATTCCTGTTGTCATTTACTCTATAGCAGCTATAAACAGTCATTCCCTCACCAGCCACTTTTTCCCTTTCTTTGGGAGTTCCTCCTCCTCCTTCCCCTCCTCAACCGCTTATCTGTTATAGGGTCGCGGGGGCAGCAGCTCCAGCAGGGGACCCCAAACTTCCCTTTCCCAAGCCCCATTAACCAGGGGGATCACATTGACTGGGGGATCCTGAGGTGTTCCCAGGCCAGTGTGGAGATATAATCTCTCCACCTAGTCCTGGGTCCTCCCCAATGTCTCCTCCCAGCTGGACATGCCTGGAACACCTCCCTAGGGAGGTGCTCTTACCAGGTGCCCAAACCATCTCAACTGGCTCCTTTCAACGCAAAGGAGCAGCGGGTCTACTCTGAGTTCCTCTCGGATAGCCGAGCTTCTCACCCTATCTCTAAGGGAGAAGCCAGCCACCCTCCTGAGAAAACCCATTTCGGCCTCTTGTACCCGCAATCTAGTTCTTTCGTCACTACCCAGCCTTCATTACCATAGGTGAGGGTAGGAACAAAAATTGCCCGGTAGATCAAGAGCTTTGCCTTCCGGCTCAGCTCTATTTTTGTCACAACGGTGCGATAAAGCAATTACAATACCGCTCCCGCTGCTCCGATTCTCCGACCAATCTCCCACTCCAATGTATCCTCACTTGTGAACAAGATCCCGAGGTACTTCAACTCCTTCACTTGGGTTAAGTACTCATTCCCTACCCGGAGTAGGCACTCCTTCGGTTTCCTGCTGAGAACCATGGCCTCAGATTTAGAGGTGCTAATCCTCATCCCAGCCTGTTCACACTCAGCTGTGAACCGATCCAGTGAGTGCTGAAGGTCACGGACCGATGATGCCATCAGGACAATATCATCTGTAAAAAGCAGCGATGAGACCATCAGGCCACAAAACTGCAACCCCTCCCCACCATGACTACGCCTCGATATCCTGTCCATGAATATCACAAACAGGATTGCTTACAAAGCGCAGCCCTGGCGGAGACCAACCCCCACCTGGAACGAGTCCGACTTTTTGGACACAAAAATCGGACACAGCTCTCGCTTTGGGTGTACAGCGATTGGATAGCCCTAAAAAGGGAACCCCTCACCCCATACTCCCTCAGCACCTCCCACAGTAAACCCCTGGGGATCTGGTCATACGCCTTCTCCAGATCCAAAAAACACATGTAGACCGGATGGGCATACTCCCAGGCCCTATCTAAGATCCTTGCGAGAGCTGGTCCATTGTTCCACGACCATGACGGAATCCGCATTGTTCCTCTTCAATCCGAGGTTCAACTATTGGCCGAACCCTTCGTTCCAGCACCTTGGAGTAGACTTTACCAGGGACGCTGAGAAGTGTGATACCCCTATAATTGGCACATACTCTCTTGTCCCCATTTTTGAACAGGGGAACCACCACCCCGGTCTGCCACTCCTTGGGCACTGTCCCTGACTTCCACGCAACGTTAAAGAGGTGTGTCATCCAAGACATCCCCTCCGCACCCAGAGTTTTCAGGATTTCTGGACGGATCTCATCAATCCCCGGGGTTTTGCCACTGCGTAGCTGTCTGACTACCTCAGTGACCTCCACCAGGGAAATTGCTGATGATCCTCCATCAGCCTCCACCTCTGCTTCTACCATAGAGGGCGTGTTAGTCGGATTCAGGAGTTCCTCAAAGTGTTCCTTCCACCGTGCAATTACCTCCTCAATTGAGGTCAACAGTGTCCCATCCTTACTGTACACAGCTTGGATGTTTCCCCGTTTCCCCTTCCTGAGGTGGCGGATGGTTTTCCAGAAACATCTTGTTGCTGACCGAAAGTCCTTCTCCATGTCCTCTTGGAACTTCTCCCACACCCGCTGCTTTGCCTCTTTCACGGCAGAGAAAAAAATAAGACAAAATAACGCTTTTGGAGTTAAAAATACAAAATAATGCAGCTTGTCACATTACCAAGAAACCTCAAAGCGTAAACTTGTCTGTCCCGAAGACCTTCCCTGACACTGGAGGCTCCTTCCAAAATGTTTAACAAAAAAAACCATCTCTTCACAGGAAAACACACCATATCTGTAATTACACAATCTGTAATTTTAATCCATTCATGTGAATAAGTCTCTGTATGAGGTGTTACTATAGAAAAATCCCTTGTTTTGTGAACATTCCAGAACATTAAATGTAACCATAAATGGATAAAAGGTACATTTCATGCTTTAATAAATAAACAATTGTTAGTGTTGGCAAATTGCTGTGTAAGAGGAATGTTACTTCAGGGTGGTAGCAGTGACTCCACTTCACATCGGGCCACATCACACCATCCTGTGGTTGATTGATTATTTTCCTACAATAGCACAAACTCAAGTGTTTATTTTCTTCTTTTAAGAATCTACACAAAAGGGTAAATTAGTGTGGGAAATATGAATTAGAACAAACACCCTGCTGTACAATTTTTAAAAGCAGAACTTAACACTTAAATATAAGCAGTCGTGGAATCATTTTTACACATCCACTGAAAATGAAATGTGGTGAAAGGCGGTTGTGTGGCTCATCTCTCGCCATTAGACGCTGTGTGTGAGCTGTCATCAGCAAGCCTCTGTGTGTGTGTGAGTGTGTGTGTGTGTGTGTGAGCTCGCCTACAGCACGCCCCCAGCTAATCTTTGAGTCAAAGCGCTCATTTCACTGCTGCTCTGCTCATTCTTATTCGCTGCTAACGCAGATCAGGGCCTTCTGTGGGACACACACTGAGTGTATGAGTGTGTGTGTTTTGTGGATGGTAATAGGCTTTGGGATGTGGTGTTGCTTGTGGGCATGATGTGAATCTGTGTAAGTCTATAGCATAAATGATCTCCGTAGATCAAGCACAAGCATGGTGAATAAATTGGAGGGAAATGTTTCCTTTTTAAGTAAATCATCTTTACTAAATCTTTAAGCCTTTGCTAATATTTAAAGGTTATTTTTGTTAGACATGTTTTATCTTATTGGAAATGTTTTTGCAATCTTAATCTTGCCAAGATAAATTAATGATTAATTATTTAATATTTAATTTATTGTTTTTATTATTATGTTTTACTACATGAATTTTTACAGTTTTATCATTTTAATGGAACTAATAACTTGGGGGAAACGAAGGTTCTTTGGTTTGTTCAACTGGAGGAACCTTCTATGAAAAACTCTTCACCAGAGGGTTTCTCTTTTAGGTTCTATGTATAACCCATTTAGAAATCTAGAAATGTTAACCATCCAAAGAACTCCAGTCGTTTCTGAAGGTGTGGAGTGCAAGAATACCTTTTGTAATAGACCTATAATCCTGAAAGGTTTCTAGGATTTCTGAATGTTCCCTATAGAACCCTATAACTATCAGGAACACAAGTAGTACTGCTTTAGGAACTAAGGAACCCTGAAACATCCTAAGAACCCACAAGGAATCTTTTTTTTTTTATCTCAGAAGTTAAAGTACATGTATACACTCTTTAAAAAATCTATTAGAAGGGTCTATTGGCTTGCATCTCTGAGGTAACCCCTTAAAAGGTCTATGCAGAAACCTAAAACAACATTTTTTTTTATTGCAAAGGGTTCCAAATAGTACTGCTTTAGGAATCAATTAACCTTCTCTGATAAAGAACACAGAGCCATTGAAGTAATCCAAATTTTATGGACGTGTAGTATACTTGAAGGATTTCTTGGCATGACTCTTTGGGGAACCCCTTCAAAATTCTGTGTAGGACAGGTTTGCTTATAAGAAAAGGTTCAAAGTATGAACTCTCAATAAATCTAAAACCATTAACCATCCCTATAAAGCTTATGAAAGTTTGGAGTACAAAAATACAGTCTTTAAAAAAAAACCTTGACTTGCCCCTTTAGGAGAATCCCTCAAAAGCTAAATGTACAACCCTATAACAAGCGCAAGGCTTCCGTGTAGTACTGCTGTAGGAACCAAGGAAATCTTAACCACCCAATGAAGCCCCGAAGAACTGAGAGTAAAGTGCAAGTCTACACTTTTTAAAAAATCTAGAACCCTGAATGGGTTCTTGACTTGCCCTTCTAGGACAAGTTCTGTCTAGAATCCCATAATTATCGGTTTTGCTATTAGAGAATGTTCCAAATAGTACTGTTTTTGGAAACCAAGAGTCCTCTCTGATGGATAAACAGAGGAACCTTGAGTTACCTTGATTTAATCAGAGTGTGGAGTATAAGAATACATTTTTAAAACTCTAGAATCCTGAAGGGTTTTTCACACCCACATGTCCTTTTTAAACATGCCAGTCAAGATTTAGTCCTGCTTTGCTGTTATAATAACCTCCACTCTTCTGGGAAGGCTTTCCACTAGATTTTGGAGTGTGGTTCTGAGGGTTTGTGCTCATTCAGGTACAAGAGCATTAGTGAGGTCAGGCAAATGGTCCAGACACCATTCATCCCAAAGGTGTTCAGTGGGGTTAAGGTCAGGTTTCTCTACAGGCCACTCGAGTTCTTCCACTCCAACCTGTCCAAGCTGTCAGCTTGAGCTTTTCCCCTGTTTATGGCCCACTGTAGGTGGACATGAGCTTGGCTCCAAACTGCTTCACTGCTCGAAACTGCATCACATTGAAATGGTGTTAACTTTGTGGAGGGTTTGAGGATTGAGTTTTGAGTTTATATTGCCGTTGAGTAATTAAAAGAAAGCTGTCCAAACCCTTGATGTGAACTGGGGCCCCTGGTCCAAGACAATGTCCTCAGGAAGGCCACAGTAGCGAAACATGTAGTGGAAGAGCTGTTCTGCGGTTTGAAGGGCTGACGAGAGCTTTGACAGGGGTATTAACTGGCATGCCTTAGAGAAATGATCAATGACAGTCAGTATGGTGGTGTTACCTTGAGAGATTGGTAGATCAGTAATGAAATCAATGGCGATGTGGGACCATGGCCGTTATGGTATGTGTAGTGGTTGTAGCAGTTCTTCTGGTGGTTGTCTGGGGGTTTTGGCTGTGGCACAAATGTGACAAGCGTTTTTGAATGTGGTGATTCTTAGCAGTCGTACTGTGGTGGCTATGCCTGGGTGGCCAGAGCTTGTGGAGGAGTGCACGCAATGGATTACCTTCTCTCGTAAACTCAGTGGGACAAACATTCGGTTGGCTGGGTATTTTGGGGGTGGCGGATTTGTGCATGGGCCTGGGTAATTTCGGACATGATGTCCCACTGGACCAGGGCTAGAATCAGAGAGGGTGAGATGATTGATTCTGGAGAGGGGTTCTGAGGGGTGGAGTCATACTGATGGGGTTGATGTTTTTTTAGCCTAGGCAATAAGTGATTGAAAAGTTAAATCGAGTGAAAGACAGTGCCCATCTGGCTTGTCTGGGATTTGGTCTCTTGGCTGTGTGCAAGTTTTCAAGGTTGCAGTGGTCTGTTAATACCAGGAATAGGTGTTTGGCCCCCTCCAACCAGTGTCGCCATTGTTCAAATGCCGCTTTCATGGCCAGTAGTTCCCGATTACCCATATCATAGTTGCATTCAGCAGGGATGAGATTATGGATGGCACCAATACTGGTGTTTGATGAATCTACCACGAAGGGTACATTGGGGTCCAGGTGATGCAGAATGGGTGCAGAGGTGAAGCGGTTCATTAATTCCTCGAAGGCTTGGATGGCATCAGCAGACCAGCAGAGCTTGGCGTTGCCCCGTTTTGTCATGGAGGTCAGTGGGACAGCAACAGTGCTGAAATTCCTGATAAATCTCCTGTAGAAATTAGCAAATCCTAAGAATCGTTGTAGCTCCTTTACCCTGGTTGACTGAGACCTGCTTAGGACCGCCTGTACCTTGCCCTCATCCATAGCCACTCCTTCTGAACTGATGATGTAGCCAAGGAAGGAGGTTGACGTTTGATGGAATTTGCACTTTTCCACCTTGGTGTACAGTTGGTGCTTGATGAGATGCTGTAGGACTGCCTGGACCTGCTCGACATGTTTCTCCAGGGTGTCTGAATAAATCACGATATCATCTATGTCCACAATTATTATGCACTGGTTTAGCATGTCTCTGAATACATAGTGTCGCGACCGGCAGAGATCCGGCGCACACCAGAGGGAAAACGCTCCTTCTCCGACTGCCGCACCGGCACGACGTGGGCAGCTTCCTGCCGAACATTCCGCCAGCTGGAAGGACCGCCGCGGCAGGGCGGGGCTGACGCGACTCCGGCCCGCGATTGGCGGATCCAACGGGGAAGTCCCACCACTCAGGCGACGACGGAGGAGGATAAAAGAGCGCGCTTCCGGCCGGGAAGCGGAAGAGAATATCGTGGCGTCAAAACGGACTCCGTGCGTGTTTGCAGCGATTCGCAACCTCCGATCACGACGGTAACCTCACGCCTCACGCTAAATTCTTCTCTCTCTCTCTCTCCCTCTCTCCAGGAGTCGTAAGCGCGGACGAGACCGCCGGATAGTGAGAGTCGCACACACGGAGGACGCCGGCCCGAGAAAACCCCCGCCCCGCCTCGGGAATCCCGCCTCCGCCACGAGTCGACTCCGCCGGCCGTCACGCCTTCACAAACCCCCGCACTCTTCCATTTATCACACGTTCACCTCACCCTAGCCACAATAAAGCACCGTCTGCAACCACCCTTTGGTCTCCTGTGGGTCTGTACGCCGCCCTTCCCCGGGCTAATTCCTCACAACTGGTGGAGGATGCAGGCATAGTACAGACCCGCCTACTGCAAAGAAAAAAAAAAAAAAAAAAAAAAACCCATCAAAAGAAAAACACACAAAAAAAAAAAAAAAAAAAAACATCAAAAGAAAAACACAAAAAAAAAAAAAAAAAAAAAAAAAGTTTATAAATAAACCCGCGAGAGAGAGAGGAAAAAAAAAAAAAAAAAAAAAAAAAAATGGACCCCACCCTGCAACACTTGCTGGAGACCAGCCTCCAGCAGCACGCCGTGACGCAGCAGCTCGCCGAAAGCCTTCAGGTCGCCACACAGACACTGATCGCCATGAGGACTGAGACCCCCGCCGCCTCCACGCCTCTCCCCGACGCAACCAGCGAGATCCGCCGCCTACTACCCCCCCTTGGCCCCGAAGAGGACCTTGAGGCGTACTTCGAGACCTTCGAGAGTATCGCCTGCCGGGAGGGGTGGGACCGTGACGACTGGCCCCGGGCCCTTGGTCCCCTGCTCACGGGAGAGGCCCGAACAGCCTACTATGCCCTCGACCCGGAGGAGGCTACGGACTACCTGGCGATGAAGGAGGGAGTCCTGGCGTGGTGTGGCCGAACCCCTGGCCGGGCCGCTACTGAATTCCATCGTTGGGTTTATCGAACAGGTGCTCGACCACGTTGCCAGATGAACGCCCTCCTCCGGATCACCAAACGATGGCTCCGACCGGATCGGCATACCGCCTCGGAGGTGGCGGAGAAGGTGGCGGTCGACCGTTTCCTGAGAGCGCTACCCCGGGCAGAGAGACAGGCCGTGGGGGCCCACGCCCCAACTACGCCCCAGGAACTCCTGACTGCCCTGGAGCGAACCTTGGCCACCCTGGAGCTCGACTCCGGGGAGCAGCAGCACCTCGATCGGCCCCTCGGTGCCCAGGGCCCCCGGTCTGACCGCCAGACCCGGCCCCGCATCTGGAGGAACCCACAGAGGGCGCCCACTTGTGAACACCCCCGAGACGAGCCCATGCCTACAGAGCCGGAGAGGGAAGCCGCCCGGCTGCTTACAAAACCATGGCTGGCAGGCTGCGCCCTCCATCAGCAGCAACCGCCGGAGGCGCCCTCCGTGACGGTGTGGGTCGAAGGGAGACCGGTAACCGCCCTACTGGACACCGGGAGCACGGTGACCCTTGCCCAACCCTCCATCCTGCCTGAGGGGCGCCGACCAAGCGGGACGCTTACCGTGACATGCGTCCATGGGGACACCCGGGAGGTCCCCTCAGCTGAGGTCCAGATCCGGAGCGAAGCCAGCACCTGGCCCCTCCAGGTCGGAATCATCCCCGAACTCCCCGTGCCCCTCCTCCTGGGACGAGACTGGCCAGGATTCCGGGTGGTACCGAGAGCCGAGTCCTGGAGACCGCGGCGGCGGGGGAAGGGGATCCCAACCCGGCCGGCCTACCTGGCCCAGGACGACGGAGAGGCCACCTCAGAAGGTAAGACCCCCCAAACTACTAACCCTCTGTCATCTGTCTTTCCCCAGGTAAACCGGGAGGGAAAGTTCGGTCGGGAACAGAAGGAGGACGACCGACTGAAGCACTGCTGGGCCCAGGTACGGGTGATAGAGGGGGTCGACCAGAGCCCAGACCTGAGGCTCCCCACATCGTACTTCCTCGTCCGAGGGGGGCTCCTGTACCAACGGGCCTGCCGCCGCGGGGAGCAGGTGGACCTACTGGTGGTACCCCGAGCCAAGACAGCCATCTTATTACACCTAGCCCACACCCATCCCCTCGGCGGCCACCTGGGGGCCCGAAATACCCTGGAGAAACTGCGGGACCGCTTCGTGTGGCCCGGGATGGACGCGGAGGTCCGGACCTTTTGTCAACAGTGCCCGCAGTGCCAACGCACGGCCCCGCGGAGGCCCCCGCCGGCGCCCCTGATACCCCTGCCCATCATCGGTGTCCCGTTTGAGCGAGTGGGCATGGATCTCGTGGGGCCCCTACCCAAGTCGGCCCGGGGCCATGAATACATCCTGGTCCTGGTCGACTACGCCACTCGGTACCCTGAGGCGGTGCCGCTCCGCAAGGCCACCTCGCAAAACATCGCCAGGGAGCTGGTACTCCTCTTCAGTCGAGTGGGGATCCCCAAGGACGTGTTGACCGACCAAGGTACGCCGTTTGTCTCGAAGCTAATGGCGGATTTGTGTCGTATGTTACAGGTGAAGCACCTCCGGACGTCCGTCTACCACCCCCAAACCGACGGACTTGTTGAAAGGTTCAATCAGACCCTCAAGCGGATGCTGCGCCGGGTGGTGGACGAGGAGGGGAGGAACTGGGACCTCCTCCTCCCCTACGTACTCTTCGCCGTTCGGGAGTGCCCCCAGGCGTCCACGGGCTTCACGCCCTTCGAGCTCCTGTTCGGGCGGCGGCCGCGGGGATTGTTGGATGTAGCCCGCGAAGCCTGGGAGGAGCAACCATCCCCGTTCCGCTCCGTCGTCGAGTACGTGCAGGACATGCAAGCCAGGATTGACAGGGTGGGCCCCATCGTCCGGGAGCACATGCTGGCGGCGCAGGAGGAGCAGAAGAAGGTATACAACCGCCCCGCACAGCCCCGGGAATTCCAGCCGGGGGACCGGGTCCTCCTGTTAGTGCCCAGCAGCGCCTGCAAGTTCCTCGCCCGGTGGCAAGGTCCATACACTGTCCTCGAGCGCCGGGGCCCAGTCAACTACCGCCTACAGCAACCCGGTAAGCCGAAGGACGGGAAGCTATACCACATAAACCTGCTGAAAAAGTGGGTGGAACCAACCCCGGTGGTGTCGGCGTTCGCAGTTCAGGACTCGGACCGGGGCAAGGGTACCTTGGTCGGCTTCGGGGAGGACCTCACCCCCACCCAAAGACAGGAGCTTACCGAGCTGACCGACCAGTTTGCAGATGTGTTTTCGGCTGCCCCGGGAATGACTCAGCTGGTCCAGCATGAAATCAAGACTCCTCCCGGTGTAGTGGTGAGACAAAGGCCATACCGTGTCCCCGAGGCCCGGCGCCAGGCCATCGAGGAGGAAATCAGTCGCATGCTGCGGGACCACATCATCGAGGAGTCCAGCAGCCCCTGGTCCAGCCCCATCGTCGTCGTGCCGAAGCCGGATGGGAGCATGAGGCTATGCAATGACTTCCGGAGGCTGAACCAGGTGTCGGAGTTTGACAGCTACCCCCTCCCCAGAGTGGACGACCTGATTGAGAGGCTGGGGAGAGCCCGATTCATATCGACCCTGGACCTCACCAAAGGCTATTGGCAAGTGGCGCTCGCACCGGAGGCAAGGCCCAAGACAGCCTTTAGCACGGCCACCGGCCACTGGCAGTACCGGGTTCTCCCCTTTGGGCTGCACGGGGCGCCCGCCACGTTCCAGCGGCTAATGGACATCCTCCTGCGACCCCACCGACAGTTTGCCGCGGCCTACCTGGACGACGTGGTCATACACTCCTCCACCTGGGCCGACCACCTGTTCCACCTCAGGGAGATCCTGAAAGCCCTCCGGGAGGCCGGCCTGACGGCGAACCCAAAGAAATGCCACCTAGGGCTGACGGAAGCCCAGTACCTGGGATACCGCATCGGACGGGGGATGCTGAAGCCCCAACAAAAAAAGATCGAGGCTGTGAAGGACTACCCACGTCCAACGTCGAAAAAACAGGTACGTGCCTTCTTGGGATTGGCGGGCTACTATCGCAGGTTCGTGCCTAACTTTTCTGCTGTAGCCTCTCCCCTCTCAGACCTCACAAAGAAGGGCCAGCCAGACCAGGTGAGGTGGACAGCCGATGCAGAAAGGGCCTTCCAGGCCCTAAAAGAAGCCCTCACCAGCGCGCCGATACTCCGCAACCCGGACTTTGACCTCCCGTTCACTGTACATACTGATGCGTCCGAGACCGGGCTGGGTGCCGTCCTCTCCCAGACCTTCGACGGGGAAGAACACCCAGTCCTCTACATCAGCCGGAAGCTGTCCCCGGCCGAGAGGAAGTATGCGGCGGTCGAGCGGGAGGCACTAGCAATAAAATGGGCCATCGAGGAGCTGCGATACTATCTGGCGGGCAGGCACTTCATCCTCATAACCGACCACGCCCCCCTGCAGTGGATGGCCAAGGCGAAGGACACCAACGCCCGGGTAACCCGCTGGTTCCTCGCCTTACAAGACTTCTCTTTTCAGGTTAAGCACCGGGCAGGGGCCCAGCATGGTAACGCGGATGGGCTCTCACGACGAGCCGCCCTCTGGGCCCACCACCGAGCGGCAGTAGGCTCGGAGCTGAGGGGGGGGTACTGTCGCGACCGGCAGAGATCCGGCGCACACCAGAGGGAAAACGCTCCTTCTCCGACTGCCGCACCGGCACGACGTGGGCAGCTTCCTGCCGAACATTCCGCCAGCTGGAAGGACCGCCGCGGCAGGGCGGGGCTGACGCGACTCCGGCCCGCGATTGGCGGATCCAACGGGGAAGTCCCACCACTCAGGCGACGACGGAGGAGGATAAAAGAGCGCGCTTCCGGCCGGGAAGCGGAAGAGAATATCGTGGCGTCAAAACGGACTCCGTGCGTGTTTGCAGCGATTCGCAACCTCCGATCACGACGGTAACCTCACGCCTCACGCTAAATTCTTCTCTCTCTCTCTCTCCCTCTCTCCAGGAGTCGTAAGCGCGGACGAGACCGCCGGATAGTGAGAGTCGCACACACGGAGGACGCCGGCCCGAGAAAACCCCCGCCCCGCCTCGGGAATCCCGCCTCCGCCACGAGTCGACTCCGCCGGCCGTCACGCCTTCACAAACCCCCGCACTCTTCCATTTATCACACGTTCACCTCACCCTAGCCACAATAAAGCACCGTCTGCAACCACCCTTTGGTCTCCTGTGGGTCTGTACGCCGCCCTTCCCCGGGCTAATTCCTCACAATAGTTTATGAAGGACTGGAACCCCGATGGACTGTTAGCCAGCCCGAACAGCATTACAAGGTATTCGTAGTGACCACTGCTGGTGGAGAAGACTATCTTCCACTCATCCCCTTCTCAGATGCGAATGAGATTGTAGGGGCAGAATAGGTCGAGCTTGGTATATACCTTAGCAGTCCTTAACTGTTCCAAAGCTGCCGGTACCACGGACAGTGGGTATCTCAATTTGACTGTAATGTAATTTAGGCCACGATAGTCAATACAAGGATGAAGGCCCCCCTTCTTTTCCACAAAAAAACCCCCACATGGACGAGCAGGTTGGGTCCCATCACATGATCTGTCTCTTACGCCATGAAATCTGCGGGTTATGGTTCTGTAGCCATGGTAGGCTGAGGATGACAGGGTGTTGTGGTGAGTGGATGGCAAAGCGCCTCTTTGATAGAACAGCAGAAGAAATATCAACGCTCAAAACCACTGCCGAGGCCAACGAGACTTCACAAAGAATGAGCAAACACACAGGGTTTAGATAGTCTATATGATGAGGCACAGGTGTGCTGTAATCAGTCTATGCATGCGGGCTCTTGGACAATGTAGTCCAGTGGGCCCTTGGGTAATGTGGTCCCATGTTAGAACTTGGGTGAGTGAGATCTCCGGTGGTCAATTGATGAATCTTCCCTGGTGTTCCTGACAACGGGTGTGATGGTCAGGTGTCCACATACTTTGGAAATATAGTGTATCCACATATATCCCATCTAGAGTCTAGAGTGGGAAAAGATGTGCTTTTTTTCTCAATAAAGTCACTTCAGGAAGTGCTTGCTTTATTTCTCTTGTCTCTTGCTGAAATCAAAACAAAACCAAGTATTGATCAGTTTCAAATGTAGAACAATAAAATATAAAAGAGGTTTAAGGATTGTGCCCTGTTACCAACTTTCCCCTATATGATTGTATATAGCAAGCGAACTTCAGTTATAAGGATAACGTATGGGGAAAGATGGGGTAAAAACACGATTTCAACAGGAATGTGCTGAACCCAACTCTGATCCTGTCGAAGTCTTCAGGCTGTTCTTTCCATACTCTTTTACACCAACAGTCAGTTCTCACATCCTCAAGACATGTGCTAATAATAGTATGTGTTTGCTGATGGACAGCGTCGGGTCAATCTGCTCTGGGCTTTACATGAACACGGGCCTCGGCTGTACAATAGGTTACCAGCCTACATGTGGAAAGGAATAACAAAGTGTAACATTACATATTACACAGGCTCTGAATTAGGGCTTTGATTGCGGCATAAATCCTGAAATAGCCAGCTTTAGATTTGGTGAAGAACCGCTTAAAGGAATTCAGGGCGAATGATTTACACAGTCGATCTGATAAGACAACATCTTTTCTGTAAATATGAGCCGTAAACCACATCCTGTTGTTCAATGACTGTATGAAATGATTTATTATAATTTATCTAATTGAAAAAAGAAAAAAAAACATGCTTGTGTAACTCAACACTATAACTTCATGGAGGCAGCCATTTTATTTCGGTTAATTTGGTGTCATTCCACCTCATCCTCTCGTTTTCTAAATTTCAAAGACATAGTTCTAACAGAAAGCTTCAACATTATACAGATGAAAATACAGTTTCGTGCTGAACTTAATTTTAAAGAAATGACTATCCTTGCTATTTTATGCCACTAAAAACAAGATTATTTGATTCAAAATATTAAGTATATTTCGTCCAATGACTTGAGTAGGCTGATTGGCATTTCCAAATTGTTTCTAATGTGTGAATGTGTGAGTGATTGTGCTATACCAGATACTATACCCGAGCCAATTTTAAAATCCATCATAGCACAGTGCTGTGAAATTCTCGAATCAGATTGGTCAGAAGGTATTGATTAATTTTCTATAATAGTAGCGCTGACAGTAGTTCCAGCTGTAATTCACAATCACAGGTTTATATTAATGTGCTTGTTTTTTAAGCAATATCAGTATTCATTATAACTGCATGATTGCAAGTGCTAAGTTGAATTCATACAAATGATCTATAAACAAGAAGTTAATATTGAGTAACTGACATTTTGGACACAATATGGCCAAATGTTTTGTTAAATTTTCCTTTGCTAGTGAAAACAGAGCCCGAAGAAGCTATACTCACTTTATAGCATGTCGGTCAGCTGGCTAGCTAGCTAGCTCACATTGATTTATTACGAATGGAGAATTCATAGGAAGTGTTAGCAAAATATTTCATCTAATAACTGGAACTAATTGTTGGATCTGACAGAAAACCTCAGCGGCAGTTTACTAATCTGTCACTGACCTCTGCGAGTCCTGGAGTGTTTTGCTTGCATTTGGCGCTGGCCACCGTCCTCTGAGCCCTGGCATGCCTGGCTGCCCTCCACAGGGTCAGGCCACTCAAGTGGAACTTGAAGGGACCCACTTTGAACGTAATAGGTTTTGACTGGCATGTGTTACACGCCTCGGCGCACCATTGATTGAGTGCTTGTTTGCTAAATCACTGCTGGTTTGGCAGGCTGGCGACACGTGTGTGGTCACTTTAGCTCAGAGGGAAAGAGAGAGAGAAGGAGAGAGAGAGATGGAAAGAAAGACACTAAGGGAGGGGAGACTAAGGCAAAACAGGAGGACAGAATCAAATGGACGAAGAGAAGAAGAGGACCAATTTCACAACCAGTGATTGACATTTAATGGAAAGGTTCGATTCCCATTGGATAAGAGGTTACTCTAGGGAGGGGCTTTCCACCTGATGGCTGCCTTGAGGGCTTGTGGCCTTTGCCTCTGGCTGCCTCTGAGCCCCCAACGCTCTCAGATAGCTTTTTACAGCTCAGGAGAGACAGGAGAGGTCACCTCCACGGCTGAAAGACACCAAGAGGAACGCCTCTCAGCATGACACACTGAGATATAAATATCTGCCCGTGGTATTCGTCTTTTAAGTCTGGGGAAAGAGCAAAACCATTGCGTTTTAATTGTTAATTTAGTGTTAAATTCTCAGGTCAGAAGGCATTGATTAATTTTATGTAACAACAGCTCGGACAGTAGGGTTAGATTAATCCAATCGTTCAAATATGTTATTGTTTGTATAGTGATGGCTAATTCACACTCACTAATAAATAAATAAAAGATTTAAAAGGTGTTGTTTAACAAAGATAAACATCTCTGAGAAGACAGTGATTTAAATTTATTGAACGAGTCTCCAGTGCCAGTACGTTTTCCGCCATGGGAAACGCTTCAGGCTGGAGTATGTTGTGTTTTGCAGTTTATCGGTAACAAGCTGCATTTCAACAGAAAGTGAGGGAATGCTGGATTATAGGCGTTATAATGTAAGTAATAACAGGAACTAACTTGTTTCACATACATTCCACAACAATCAAATGAACTACAAATGGAAATAAAGTATCTGTCATGCTTTAATATATTAAAAATTGTAATCAGGTGATATAAGAAAATGCTGTGATATATATATATATATATATATATATATATATATATATATATATATATATATATATATATATATATATATATATATACACTTCAGGACCAAAGTAAACACCAACGTTCACAAAATGTGTCTGGATTGTTGTCATTGTTCTGCAAAACATCATGGAATCATTGATTATTTTCCTATAACAGCACAACCTCTTGTATTTTATTCCTTACTTCACCACACTTCTGCATATTCAGCACACTGACAGCACATGGATTTGTTTTTGAAATTTCTACATGAGCACTGTAATTACACAGGCTTTCTGTTTTCTTTTTTTTTTTTTTTTATAATATCAGTAATACATTGCTGTGGTTGGTAATTTAACCTCCATAGACATTCATTTCCAAAGTCATAAGGTGGAGAAGATATCCTACTCTCATCACAACATCAGCTCATAAAACTGTATCATTCTATTAGCAGCGTCTATGCCTTCGCCTCTAAGCGCAGAGTATATTTTTTGTCGCTCTGGGAACCTTTCCCGAGTAAACAATGTCTGGGCTGATTAGATCCTCGCTCCTCTCTGTACACATTAGCTGAAAACATTGATTCAGGTTCCCCCGGCCCATTGTGTAACCAATGGTGGGAACCGCGGATGTGGCGGATTTAGCGGCGAGTGCTGCAGCTACCAGCGGGGTTAATTGAAATCCTCCAGCGAGGAACTGGGAAGTCTGGATAATTATGTTCAAGGAAACCATAAACTGCCAGACGGCAATACAAAAAATGGAGGTCAACATCGGGAGGAATGTTTCTGTATCAAAGACATGACTCATCCACCAATGCTAATGATAGTAGTAGAGATTCGATGAAATAGTCAGGCTGATGCAAATGAGATCATGCTAAATGACCCTCATTAGGTTGAATTATCAGTTCGTTTTTAGGGGAATGGGGGTAACTTTTTTCAACCATTTATTTAAGCAATTTTAGCAATCTGGCTATAGACAGCAGCATCAGGACTGCCAGTGACCTGACCAGAGATGTCCATGAATTGGACTATTTAAAGTCAGTAGTGGTTGTCCTTGATCTGATCTAATTTAGCCCTATTTTCAGGTCCCTATAAAAGTTTCATGCCAGGTACACACTTAGAGCAGACCAAAATATAGACTGCTAATAAAAATATATAGACTTCATATACATATAGTCGTCCGTTTTATTTCTCTATTAAGTGTCAAGACTCATACATGACCACAAGTGGTATAATCTAGACGTCCTTTTAATATCTGACAAAAGCATCTTTCGCTTACTAGCCACAATAATACGAGAAAAAACTAACAGACAAAATAGGAAGGTAAACCTGTACTGCTCAAAAGATAAAGCATGAGATATACTAAGTATTTACATTTTTATAGTACGATGTCATATAACATAAATTTGACATTATGGAATAACATTCAAATGAACCTGACATTATGAAGTCATATACACATGAACCAAACATTATGCACCTGGCATTATGATGTCATATACACATTCTTTATATAGTGTTATGCATGCAATTATGCTTTCTTATGATTGTATACGATTATATTATAATTACGTTTATACAGTGCTGTGAAAAAGTATTTGCTCCATCCTGATTTTTTTTGGTGTATATCTCATACTAAATTGTTTCAGAAATTAATAAAAAAGCTAAGATAAAACAAAGGCAAGCTGAGTCAACACAAAATACAGTTTTTAAATGATAATATTATTTACTGAAGCAAAAACGTTATCCAATACCAACTGGGCCTGTGTGAAAATGTATTTACTAATGTAGTTACTAACTCCCCAAATCTATGAAACTGCATTCATAATGGAGATCAGCTGGACTAGAGAAACCAGGCCTGATTACTGCAAACCCTGTTCAATCACATCAACACTTAAATAGAACTTTTTCAACAGCATGAAGTTGGTTAAAAGGTCTTACCCAGTAACACACTATGCCAAAATTGAAAGAAATTCCAGAAATGATGAGGAAGAAGGTGATTGAAATACATCTGTCTGGGAAGGGTTACAAGGCTATTTCAAAGGCTCTGGGACTCCAAAGAACCACAGTGAGAGCCATTATCTCCAAACTTGGCACAGTAGTGAACCTTCCCAGAAGTGGCCGACCATTCAAAATTCCTTCAAGAGCACAGCAGCAACTCATCCAGGAAGCCATAAAAGAGCCAATGACAACATCGAAGGACCTACAGGTTTCTCTTGCATCAATAAAGGTCACCGTTCATGACTCCACTATCAGAAAGACACTGGGCAAAAATGGCATCCATGGAAGAGTGGCGAGGAGAAAACCACTGTTAACCCAGAAGAACATTAAGGCTCGTCTGAATTTTGCCAAAATACGTTGATGATCCTCAAACCTTTTGAGAGAATGTTCTGTGGATTGATGAGTCGAAAGTGAAACTGTTTGGAAGACAGGGGTCCCTTACCAAACACAGATTTCCACAAAAAGAACATCAAAAGAACGGTCAAGCATGGTGGCGGTAGTGTGATGGTGTGGGGATGCTTTACTGCTTCAGAACCTGGGCAACTTGCAATAATTGAGGGAAACATGAATTCTGCTCTCTACCAGAAAATCCTAAAGGAGAATGTCCGGTCTCAAGTGCACCTGGATTATGCAGCAAGACAATGATCCAAAGCATAGGTATAAGTCCTAGTCCTAGAACTAACTGAAAGACTGATCTCCAGTTATCAGAAGTATTTAGTTGCAATTATTGCAGCTAAAGGTGGCACAAAGCGATTTTAAATTTAAGGGGGAAATTAAATTTTCACATGGGTGATAGGTGTTGGATAACTTTTTTTTTTAACTTCAATAATAATTAAATAAATAAATAAAAACTGTATTGTGTGTTTACTCATGTTGCCTTTGTTTTGTGTTATATTTCCTTTATTTTTTATGTTATATTATATTTCCTTTGAAGATCTAAAACTATTTAGTATGAGATATACACAAAAACAGAAGAATACTTTTTTCACATCACTGGATGACCATGTTGTTTTGTACAGCACGTATAGTGTATTCTATATATCATGTTATAAATGCATTAAGAAAGCATTATGAATTCAAGATTCCTAGAAAGTGTTACCGTTCTTTCTAATTCAGTTCACATAAACACCAACGAATCCCAGGTCAGATTAGCCTCTTTTTATTTTCACATCTTTGTCTTGCTATCTGTCAGCATATCGATGCTACTTATTAGAAAGTAGTATTTGAAACATGCACAGCTGATCTCTTCATCACACCTTTTTTTTCCTGTCTCTCCTTTACTTTCTGTCTTATACTCACTCTCTCCTTGTGTTGTGAGTGCTGTGCTACAATGATGAACTTTCAGGCGGTGTTGTGTAGCCCATCCATTAGAAGCTGTGGGGCTGAGATAAATCACCTTATCAGACCTGCCTTCCCCTACAGAGTAGTCAGGGAAATCCATCACGTTGGGCACATGGGGAGGGGGGGAGGGGGTGGCGGGAAATAAAGGCAGAAATCAGCCCCAGCACCCTGTACAGGAGAGACCTGAACTATACACAAGTCCACAGTGCCACATAATGAAGCATTTTATTTATTTATTTATTTTTAAGATTTAACCAGAAGACACTTTGGGGCACAATTACATGGTACATCAATAAAATCAGATAAAGGGACTATTATGTGTAGTGTGTCCACTGCTGTGTTTGCACAATGCCAATTTCACTGTAGTTGTAATATTTGACTATTAGACATCTTTTAACTCTGGATTAACCCATTAATCACTACACATTTGAAATATGTCTTTTCAAATCAATAGGATGTCTGGATTTCAGCCAGAGGAAAAGATCTTTGGAAGTTTTGGAGGACTTACCACAGAAAAGATCGTTGTAGTGGTTGTATACAAGATGGCAAACTTTTTCGGGTTACTGTATATGATTCAGCACTAGGCCAGAGTTAAACCGTTAACTCAGTCCCCTAACCAGTGACCTCACTTCCATATTTTGTCTTTTTTTTTTTTTTTGTTAGGTCCGTGCCTTTCTATCATTCGGAAATGATGCTGCTTTTTTAACAATTTCCAGTTGGCAAAATTGTAAAATGTTATTTGTGATTTGTAAATTGATAATAAACAACAACATGTAATGCTCAAAGAGCACCTCAAAGTTGATTTTCCTATAACAGCATGTTTTAGTCCTCTTATACTAGAGCAATGTGCCAAGGCTAACAGTTGTTTATTAATTAAGGAACAAAATGTTATAAGTTATTAGTTTTTTAGTTACATTTAATGTTGTGGAACAGCCATGCAAGTCCGTTTCTGTTATCACTTATGCTATAGCGGCTATAAACAGTCGTTATTGTACATAAGAGGAAACAAAAAACACAATCTCCTCAATTCTGAAGACTTTTTTATATTGGAAAATTGAAAGTTACAAAGTGCTGACACTGGAGAGTCCATCTACAAATCCTAAATAAAAGTCTCCTTACAGGAGCGCCAGTCACTGGGTACATTGGTATTGAAACAATAACTTATTAGAACAAGTGCATTCATAAAAATCTGTGATTTGGATTACAGCCAGCACTACTGTCAGAGCTGCTGTTAGAGAAACTCAAATCAACACCTTCTCACCAATAAGAATCAAGCATTCAACAGGGAATTATAAACTGTGAGCTGCGTCCTTTGTTCCATAGCACAGTATGCGATGTATTATAGTTCACAGTAGTTGTGAACCATGTGTCATAATTCATATCAAATTCTGCTTTGCTTAAGTATATAAAAGTATCTTCATTTGTATAACTTAAGTGCTGTGTCATTAAAGAAATGCTTTTACAGGTGAAAATGGACCGATGAGTTGACCCAGTACTGGACGTTGACGGATATCACTGGTCATTTGGTCCTGGGAATTGTATTTGTTTATTTAACGTCGAAGTTACATTCTGTTATCTTTTATAATACCGTTATCATACACACAGAACTGGATACTTGAGTACTCTGTTACTGCAGTTAATTACTATTTTAGAGGATTTGTACTTTACTCAAGTAGTATTGAAAGTGAATATTTGTGCTGTTACTCAAGTGAATTTACAATTTTATTTTGAGAGAAAAAAAAAAGATTCTTTTTACTTCTTAGATTTTCATTTTAATCTTCAAAGTACTTGTTAGAAATCTCAAATGTCAGTTCTTTCACCATCAAATTCAGTTTAAGTTTGGTGAATTAGCCAGTTAAGGTTTGTGATTTAGTTAGCTAAATCAGACAGATATTAGCTTGCTAGTTAAGGGTGGTTGTTTTTTTGTTTGTTTGTTTGTTTGTTTGTTTTAAATAAAATCTTTAAATTAGCTAGCTAGTTAGGTTATGTGAATTAGCTTCTAAAATTGGCTAGATAGTTATGTCTTGTGAATTATCGCATTATATTAGCTATCTAGTTTTGCAAATAAGCTTGATAAATTGTCTAACTAGTTGTTTTGTTTTCATGTGCCTTAGCATTCATTTCTTTAGCATTAGCTTTAGCATTAGAGAGCCAGCTAACCAAATTGTCTGAGTTTGCAGAATATTTTCATTATGACTGGTTGCTTAGCGTACTAGCTAGCCATAAACGGTCAGTCATCATGAACTTGTGGTCAGCTCTTTTCAATAATTAACTTTTCCCTCTTGAATACTTGAGTATGTTTAACTGTGGATACTTTTTTTACTTTCACTCAAGTAGATTTTTGCCTCTTACTTTTAATTGAATATCATCAGACTAAATGTTTGTATTGCTTCACCCTTAGAGGATCACTTTATGACAGATGGGATAATGAAGCCTTCTGAATCCATATTTTATCTGAGAAACTACGAAATCACCTGCAATCATGTACATAGTGCCATTATTCCCCCCCTCATTGATGTTTATATCTACAGTGTGTGAAGCAGGTTGCTAGGCAACAATAATGACAGTGACCTTTGGAAATATCACGGGGGTCGGATCGACCCGACGTGATGCCTACGAGCCCGAGGTGCTCAGGTAAATGAATCTGTGTGGCAGCAGTTGGTGACAGCAATGGGATATTGCACTGAAAAAAAAGAAAAAAAAAAAAAAAAAAAACTTTTAAGATGTATGGTGAAGAGAACTTTACTAGCATTTATTTGATGTAAATGTGATATAAATCTCAACTTTTATTTTTATATATTTACCCAGTGTCATGCAGATGTGCTGTATAATGTATCAGCCAAGCGAACATCACTCGGATAGCCATCTGTCAGATAAAAAAAAGTAGCAAGGAGCTACAATAACAACAATTAAGAGTACAAACAAGAGTTCACTGTGGAAATGCTGAAGAGAAATTTGAAAATCAAACAAGTATACACTTCTTAAACACTTGAGACAGGTTAAAACTAAAATTTAAACCATTAAAACTGTTAACAGTTCCATATACTCCTCAATGTGCCCAATACCAAGGAGCTGGTGGTCAACTTCTGGAGAAAGAGGACCACCACAGGACCGATAGAAATCATGGGACAGGATGTTGAGCTGGTTGACACCTACAAATATCTTGGCGTCCACCACGACAACAGGCTGAAAGCTCAACAGGAAGGGGTGAGCATACTCTATTTTCTGAGGAAGCTCAGGTGCTTATTTTTTGCAGCAAGATGTTGGAGGTCTTCTACAATTGTGTTGTTGTGAGTGCTGTCTTCTTTATGGCAGCATTAGAACACTAGAAGCAAGGAAGTTCAGCAAACTGATTAAGTAGGCTGGGTCTGTCCTGATAAGGATGCTCGCTGGACAGTTTTGATGTGGACATGGAAAGGAGGACACTAAGCAAACTACTGTCCATCCTGGACAATGTATCGGTTCCTGTCCATGATGTAATGATCAAACAGTGGAGCAGCTTCAACAACAGACTCATACAGCTCTTCTGTAGCAAGGAATGTTACAGGAGGTCTTTTTTTTACCAACAGCGATCACCCTGTACAACAGTCCATCAATCTACGACGTCATTATTATGTATTAGAGACTATTCCTTGAAGAAGTTCATCAGACATCTGTTTGAATTTTTGCATTTTATGGTATGCTGTTTAATGCATTGCTGCTAAATTGTTATATAATTGCACTACACATTTTGTAGGTATCATATCTACTTTGCTGCATATCTGTTGTTAAGCTTGAAAGTTTGTGAACCCTTTAGAATTTTCTATATATCTGCATAAATATGGCCTAAAACATCTTCAGATTTTCACACAAGACCTAAAAGTACATAAAGAGAACCCAGTTAAACAAATGATAAAAAAAAAAAATTAATACTTGGTCATTTATTTATTGAGGAAATTCATCCAATATTGCATATCTGTGAGAGGCAAAAGTATGTGACCCTCTAGGATTAGTAAATTGGATTAATCTAGGATTAGGTTAAAGGTGAAATTAGAGTCAGGTGTTTTCAATCAATGGGATGGCAATCAGGTGTGAGTGAGTGAGCGCTCTGTTTTATTTAAGGAACAGCGATCTATCAGAGTCTGATCTTCACAACACATGTTTGTTGAAGTGTATCATAGCATGAACAAATAAGGTTTCTGAGGACCTCATAAAAAGACTGTTTGATGCTTATCAGGAAAAGTTTACAAAACTATCTCTAAAGTGCTTGGACTTTCAGGTTCCCGTTGTCCACCTTTAGGACTTGTGTGAAAATCTGATGATGTTTTAGGTCATATTTATGAAGAAACATACCAATTTCTTAAGGGTTCACAAACTTTCACGCACCACTGTATGTATATATATATATATACATATATACACCCTCAGAAAAAAAGGGATCCATAGACTTTCCTGGAATAGGTAAAGGTTCTTCTCTTCCCAATTGGGTTCAACCTTTTTGTAAACCTTTTTTGTAAAAAGAAAAACATAGTCAGGAGGTGAACAAGCTTTCTTTTCTATATTTAAGTGGCTGCCTATAAAGCAGGAACGTCTCTTTAGTAAGTCCATGTGAAAAGATCAGGCAATAGGTAGTGCAGAATGAAATTATTCCCCTGGCTCAGGCGATGGAGGAAATTAACCTCTCCAGCGCTTTCCTACCTATTAGGACTCCATCACAGTGACAGCTCTTATTGTTATTCACCATGCACAGGTATATCAGACGCCATATCAGCTCAGAGTGTAAACACCTGCCTGGCTGAACACGAGCATCTCTAGAGGGCAAACACACTGAACTTTTGAATACAGTAAGAGCACATTATTACGTACGGTATTACACACTCTCTGCAAATACACGAGCGTGAAAGGAGATGCAAACAATATCTGTCTAGTATTATACTAACACTGTTTACTGTATTAGTTACCATTAAGAAATCATGAACAACAGCATTTAGTGAGGAATAAAACACTTTAAGTTTTTTTTTATTCCTCTTCTATCATAGCAGTTTGCCAACACTATAATTTTTCATTAATTAGCAAGCCATACAACACAATTTTAAACCATTAAAAATTCATGCTGTAGAACATCCACAAA
>NC_030418.2:32045421-32077921 GCF_001660625.3 Ictalurus punctatus | reverse complement strand
ACGCTAGATGAATGGTTCTAGATGATTGCTTGGGGAATAAATTACATTTTATGTGTAAAATAATTGTTTTAAGTTTTTTTTTTTTTTTTTTTACATGCATTTCAGAAGAAAATATATTCATGAAAGTTAACTTCACTTTTTACATCCGTCTTGGGGGGGCAGGGGGTGGGAGGGGATAAATTGTCGCTGAGCACAAACATGGACATTTCACAACTCGTTTTTTTCCCGGGAATCTCTCCTTCTTTAAGAACTGATTTAGGAGAAACATGTATCATCGTGGACAGGTTGAGTGTGACTTGTGGCCCTTTGCTTAGGAATTAAAGGATTACAGCGCCATCTTGAGGGCATAATATATTGCTCATTGAGGATTATAGAAAAACTACTTCCTATTCAGTTTAAGTTTATTTATAACAACAAGCTGCTTTGCTGGATTTCCAAAATGTGGACCTGGACAATCTTTCTACCAATGTTGGGAGGAAACTTGAATAGGTTGGACGACTACTCAAGTACATGGTATTTAATAAAAACATGATAAATATATTGTGCACAAAAAAAAAAGTCTGAGATGTTGGCCTTCTGTGGTTTTTAACTTAATTTATCCAATAAAAAATTGTGTTAACAGAGAAATCATGTGACGGGATTTAAATCACACAAACACCAACTTTTGGTTCAAACTGAATTTAAAGCAGATGTGCACAGACAAGATTCTCCTCCGCTCGAAATCGGGAAGCATAAATACATTCCAGAAAGTTCTTCGGGGGTTCTTTAAGGGTTTACTGGATAACTAAAGGTTCTTGGCTTCCTAAAAGGGCTTTACTTGGATCCTTTCCTTTATGTAGAACCTTTAAAAGGTTCCCATAAGGGTTGTGTTTAAATTAGCATGTCTTAACAAAATAATGCAATGCTAAAAAAAAAAAAAAAAAAAATGTAATTAATAAAAAAAATGTCATTAATAAAAACAAATAGAATTAATGATATAATTTTAGTTTTGTATAACTAATAATATAATGTTATAAATAGATATAATAAATATATCAGTGACAAGTCAAAGCAAAACATTTAGATAGTAATTATTAGTTAGTATTATTACTTCATTTTATTATTTAATGCTTTAATACTTAATTATTTAATTAATATTTTGATTCTTTATTATTCTTAACACTTTTGGATTCGACATTTAAGACATATATATATATATATATATATATATATATATATATATATATATATATATATATATATATATATATATATAGCAGGTAGCCAAAAGACTATGACTTTGTATCTGAATTATTTCGAAGTCTTCCTTCTTTGGTATTTCATCTCATGTGCTCATCCGTGTGAGAAAAATCAGGAGAGCTGAAAAGTAAGTGTGTGGAAAAGAGACAGGAGGTGGTTCTTATAAATGAATCATCAACAGGCTTCCTCAACACACACCGCTCATTCTCTAATCAACATCTTTCACTGAGCGTATGAGAAAACAGCCTGTGATCAGGAGCAGAACAGGACGGGTCGGGTCGGGTCGGGACGGGAAGGAGGGAAATGTAACGGCACGTGACACGAATACTGCTTTGATATGTTCAGCCGTCCCTCTTGTTAAAGTGTTAAATGCAACTGATGGGATGGAATAAGGTTTACGGGATGTCACGATGAACCACTTCCTGTCTTCTCTATTATTTCTTCGGCACATTCTCTCTCTCTCTCTGTCTCTCTCTCTCTCTCTCTCTCTCTCTCTCTCTCAATCACACACACACATACACACATACACACATACGACTTTCATTTCATATAACAATGCATGAAATTATTTCATACTTTCATGAAAGTATGAAACTGGTCCAAAGACCAAAATAAAAGCCATCACTGAGATTTTTTAAAATTTATACAATTAAGGAGGACAAAATGGCGTTGTTTTGAGAGAACACTGTCCTTCACTTTTGCTTTAAATGTGAATTTAGTTGTTAAACTTTAAAAGGTCAAATAGGCTCTGGTGAGTGGGCTTCCATAGACAATACTAATACATGTTTTTCTTTCATTTTCTATCCTGGGCTTTTTCACTAAATATTAAACCCCACAACCACAAACCACTTACGTATCTTATTCTTATGCAGAATAACTCATGTTATATTGCACTATAAACACGTAATGCTTTATTTTACATTTTATTTTAGATAATATACCAATCTATATCCCAGATTTATAATCATTTTACACTTTTAAAACATCTGCATTTGTTAACTTTAACCAATGGTTAACTCATGGTTAATGTTAACGTGATATGTAAGGAATAAAACACTATAGAGCATTCTGTTATGGGAAAATAATCAATAACAGAGTGGTGTATTATGGCCCAACACGACTATTTCTCAATAACAGTATATT
This sequence comes from Ictalurus punctatus, assembly GCF_001660625.3. NCBI lineage: Eukaryota > Metazoa > Chordata > Actinopteri > Siluriformes > Ictaluridae > Ictalurus > Ictalurus punctatus. Next base: position 32,075,539 of record NC_030418.2, on the reverse strand, counting down.
CTGAAGTGTTATATTTATATTTATATTTATATTTATCTTATACTACGGCAATTTTCTAACACTTGCAATTTTATTCATTAAAGAATGACACGTTGTGCTTTTTAACTGTTTTATTGTTACATTAGTTATATACTGTACACGTCATCTTTTCTATAGTACACATTAGATATGAATAGAAGATTAATCAACATCTTCTAAAACCTATGCTCCTATTAGAAGTAAGTAAAATAAAACACACTTCCCAAATGATAACAGGCTGACACATCCCAAATCTCAAAGCTTCGTAACGTCCAAGACGTGATTAATATAGATATGATTATTCAACATCATTATTAAAAACGATTATTATTATTATATCATTACACTCGAGTCATAATGATAACTGATGGTTCCTCTTTCTCTTCTCTCTTTTAATGGACTTCATAAAAACCTTTGTCATGTCACGGATTTTGATGTAAACGTTATATAAAACCCGCATACTGTTTTCTAAAATATTTATAAAGCGCTAATGAAGGTGTTATGAAGGCCCTGACAATGCAAAGGCATCCATTTTCTTTATGCAGAAAGAGTAATTGAATTGACGAGCTGTTCCCTTTTTCACTGTCGTAAATGAATACCACATTTAAAAAAAAAATGTTTTGTTTCACTGTAATTACTGAATAATGCACTTTTATGATAATGGATAAATATTACGCCGGCAGTTTGAAACTGTGTTAGGAGTAAACCAGACACGGTGCAATGGGTTAATGAATCTGTCTGGTTCTCTGTCTGGTTCACACATACACACACACACACACACACACACACACACACACACACAAAAATCATATACATTGTTGAAATGTAAACAAGATATATATATATATATATATATATATATATATATATATATATATATATATATATATATATATATATATATATATATATATATATATATACATATACACGTTTGGGATATTCTTTATAGTATAGTACACACACAAAAACAGATGCTTGTAATGCTGTAAAAAAAAATAATGGCGACCTCAGGAAAACAAGGTCAGTTACTATGTATTAAATACTAATCACTTGATTAATGGATTTTCACACACCTTTGTTTTCTGTATCTTGAGGTGAAGCATTTACGTAGCTTTCTCTCTTTTATAGTTATGTTTAACACTGTGGAACATTCAGAAGACTTCCTACATACAGAAGATTTCCTGTTCTCACTTATGTTATAGTAGCAATAAACAATCATAACCTCACCAGCCTCTCTTTTTACTCTTTCATGAAGTTAACAAGACAAAAAACAAACAAACAAAAAAATAAAAATAAATAATGTCCTGAAGACTTTCTCGTGTCAGAAAATTCCAGGAAACCGCAGACTGTCGCAAAGCATTGGCACTGAAGAAGTCTTTCGATACAGATCCTTGTATTTAATGGAATATTTGTTATCTAATTGCAATAAATAAATAAATAAATAAATAAATAAATAAAATGTTCAAAAATGTTTTGATTGGCAGCCTATAATCCGTCTCTAACGTATCTACATGAATGATTTGTGTGTTCATGCAGAATGTAAAGAGTGCAAGAATGCAAAAGTGTCCATTCAGTATAAAGCAGATGGAATGGTACTTTACACAACAGTGACACTAAATACTAAAATAGATTATAATGAGTTTATAGACAGTAACGCAGACTGTATACATAATTACAGACTGTTTGCATAATGAACTCTTAGCATTCATAAGCATTATACATGTTAGAATTATCTTTATTATATATATATATATATATATATATATATATATATATATATATATATATATATATATATATATGTCTTATATCTGTGATGTATTATAAACATTACTTATATATATATATATATATATATATATATATATATATATATATATATATATATATATATATATATAGTAATGTTTATAATACATCACAGATAAAAGAAAGAGTTTACTTTTGTATAATGCATCACAAGATCTGCCTTGGTGTTTTTTTTTTTTTTTCTTTAAGAAATGAATTATATCAGAGAGCGTTTCAAGAAATCACACTTTACAAAACTTGTTTGACTTGTAAACATGTACTAAGAAAATGGGCTGAATTTCTTTAGTACTGGCTTTATAATGTGTTACATACACTGCTTATAATGCATTATGACTATTTCTACAAACCTTAATGTATTTTTATAAATTAAACCTAAAGAATGCATTATACCATGTTATGAATGTATTTACCCTTTCTAAAAAAAAAAAATAGACAGGCGAAACTTCACCATGAAGCTAAGTGAAATTCGGCCTCGGTGACCACGCTCTCATCCCGTCTTCTGATAAATGCATTCGCAGCTTTCAAAAACTTTATTTTTACATCCGTGAAAGCATTTCAAACCCAATGTGGCACCATCTTACGAGTCCCAGCAGAGACAGGCATGAATGTGTGAGTGAGGAATCGAGAGAAACACAAGGAGATCGCAATTATGTTCACTTCAGACCCCGAGGTGCAAATGTATGAAAAAAGCCAGAGATCAGCAGTCAGAAGTCATGATTGTTGTGGCAGCTCTGGAACGCTACGTCACCTGAAAGTGTCCACAAATGTTTCCGTGGCACACCGTGATCTCGCTCCATCTGCACTCTGTGACCTACATAAAAGCCTGTGCTGTTTTGTAACCCAGACAGAAAAACTCAGCACCAGAGTAGCGTTCATTTCTTGTATATGTATAAGTGTTTCATTAAATATGTCTAAAATTATCCTTGAACGCCATAATTACTAGGACTTAGAAAGAAACCAGTAACTTGTTAATTGATACAATAGTGGGCAGATCCGTGCTCCTCCATTTGATCCTGTCAGAGTGAAGTTCTGCATGTTCTCCCTGTGTCTGGATCAAGTTTCGCAAAAGCATTGCACCACAAATATCATCATTAAATGGTAGAGCAAGCATCTCTTCCAGTTAGCACCATTATCACCGATAAATGCATTCATTTCCTGTTTATTTTTGCATCACTATACTCTATGTTAACTTTATATGGAAGTTTTAATTTTCTGACAGTTTTCTTAAAAGGGCAATTTCTTCATTATCTCCTAAAACATATCTTACCATGAAGATGGTGTCTATCTGAGTGCGATTTTAAAGTAAATTTACATGAAAACTGTAAGTCTCAAAGTATGTATTATATATAAATACTGTACATACAGGGCCATCGCTGGTGGAGTGAAAGGTGGTGACAATTATTTTTGGGGCCCCACAAAATTCAGGTAGTCCCCTTTCTGTTGTATGCATAATAAGCTAAATCATTCGAATTGACACATAATTTAAGCCAAACTATAAAATAATGCAATATTGATGAAATACGTTTCCCAAACTATAACCCTTCCTCCAAAAAAAAAAAGGTTTATTCCACTGCCCATGGCTTGTGTAATTTGAGTGTGATTCGCCTAGTTGAGTTGCCATTGCCAGTTTAAAAGATCTGACCAAAAAAATGGAAGAAATATATGAGAGAGAGAGAGAGAGAGAGAGAGAGAGAGAGAGAGAGAGAGAGAGAGAGAGAGAGAGAGAAGTAGGGGCAGAGGAGATGAGTCCAGAAGTCGATCATTTTCTTTCTGAAGAAAAGTGAATGTTTCAAGTGAAATAGCTAATAGTAAGTTTGTTGTACTGGCTTCTGGAGCTCAGGGGTTAGCCAGCTCCTTTAAATAGCAAGCCAATTAGGTTAGCTAGCTCATTTTAGCTATTGGGTATGCTTCTGCTAGGCGTCAAGTATGATTAGAACGTCTAATCACCGTCGCTGTGTGATAAATTCAGTTAAGCTATCTAAGCTAGCTTAATTACATAGAAACGATGGTGAAAAGTTAGCTAAGAAGCTATGCAGTAATGGCTAATGTCATGAAAGCCAGGCTTTTTAGTTTAGTTCCCCATTCAGAGAATGTTAACTCATGCCTATGTGTGCACTGGGGCGTTTTGCTAGCCTACCTTCACTTGGTTAAAAGATACAGTTAGATAAAGCAGACCTTCAGGCCACAATTCTGTCTATGTTTTCTTTAGGCAGCACAGGCAAACACATTTTTCTATAGCTATGGTGATTATACAGTATACTTAATAGAGAGTATGAGGTATGAGGATGGCCGACCTCGGTGCGTTGAACAGTGTCAGCAAGCGTGGTCGTTAAAAGGGCGCACGAGGTGCCATGATTTAATCATAAGTTATTCACAAGCGCAGAACAGTGAACTAGTCCTGAGCACCGAGAAGCTCACGCTTCACTTTCCCTCGCTTGTAGGTGTTACTCTCGGCGCATGAGTCAAGCTGAATTTTGAGAGTTTGAGAGTCGATCGAGAGAAGTTGGCCATATTGTTTGGAATGGTGTATTTTTTTTTGGCAACACAACCTCTTATGTGTTAAATACGCAGTCTGTGTCATACGATGGCCTACTTTAACTCTGGGTATAAAGATTTTTGCAAAAGCAAGAGGCTCAAAAAAGCTTTAATATCACAAAAAGCCAAAAAGCCAAAAAAAAAAAAAAAAAAAAAAAAAAAAAAAGAGCTCTAAATTCAACTCATTAAAGGCAAATCATCTCGATTTCAGCTCCATTTACTTTTCCTATTTCGCCTTCCACCTATACGAGTGCAAAAGTACAAGCTCTGTATGTTCAATAAAAGAAAGTGATGTGTATAAATGAATATTAAAGCAATGCTCTCAGAACTAAATGTACTCTCTCTCTCTCTCTCTCTCTCTCTCTCTCTCTCTCTCTCTCTCTGTCTCTCCCTATTTTTCTTTCTTTCTTCTTCTTTGATTTTTCTCCCATCTACCTTCTGCAGTCTCACCGAAGGCTAAATACAATGCTTTTACATATATTACCTTTTGATTAATGTAGCTGGATTCATTATTCTGGCCTTGTGCTAATTAGGAAAAAAACCCAGACGCTAATGACATACAGTCAGAATAATTCCTGCCCAACAGGCATGAGAGCGTATCAGCTTCCTGCTGATGCACCCGTGTTACCCACCTGAGGACCAGCCTAGAACCGAGAGAACGATGGAGGAAGAAATTAGGATTAGTGGCTATATATAAAGATTTGTACAGCAATGATGCTTTTAAAAATTAAAAGATCCGAAATGTCAAAAACGTACGAGTAAGAGCAGTGAAACAGGTGTGAACACTATTTGCTTTTACGATTGTATCTGTTCTTTTAGTTACAATTTGGCTGGTAAGTTGTTCCAACACCTTGGAAAATCATCATCATGATGGTTCTCCAACAGAACTGTTTATCTTCATACAAGAAATCCAATTGATCGGTTTAAATGATTCCTCGGACCAATGCTATTTTGCTTGTGGTCCGACGTTTCTTCAGTTCCCCACTCACAACTTTACTTTCAACCTCAGTAATTGTGTATGAATATATTATGAAGAAAAATAATGTGAGGAAGGAAGTAGCAGAATGTACATGAATATACATAGTTAGTACAATTACCTTGCTTTGCTAATCTTCCATCTGTGCTATTACAAATAGTGATGTACAGTATATAAACCATCTAGTGGGCTGTAGACTATATCTTGTTGCAACAAAAAAAAAAATTCTGGACAGGCCACACCCACAAGTTTCAAGAGTAGAAGTGATTACATGACCAGAAGACAAATTACAAGCAACACAAGTGACATGTGAGCTGTGAGCGTCAATGTACTTTGACTGCATGACTCCAAATAACAAGGTCTAAAAAAAAGACCTCCTTGTTTGGATTACATCACTTACAAAGTCAGTGGAGGAAAACAAATATGAATGAATTGGTCATTTTATTCTGCTTTTTAAATAAACATATTACAAATTTTAATAGATGGATTTAAAAAAAAACATGTAATTGTTGATATGGTGATGTTTTCTGTGGGGAGAGTTATGTAATATTTATAGAAAGGTCTTGAAAAAAACGTGAAAGAGCTTGTGGGATGTGGGAAAGAGGCAGAAGAAAGCAGGACTGAGCTTGTGGGAAGTGGGAAAGGGCCTCTGGGAAGTGGGAAAGGACCTCTAGAAAGTGGGAAAGAGCCGGAGGGAAAGAGCCTATGGGAAGTAGAAAAGGGAAGGGTCTGTGGGAAGTGGGAAACAGCCTGAGGGAAAGAGCCTGTGGGAAGAGGGAAAGAGCCTGAAGGAAAGAGCCTGTGGGAAGTGGGAAAGAGCCTGAGGGAAAGAGCCTGTGGGAAGAGGGAAAGGGAAGAGCCTGTGGGAAGAGGGAAAGGGAAGAGCCTGTGGGAAGAGGGAAAGGAAAGAGCCTGTGGGAAGTGGGAAAGGGTCTGTGTGAAAGAGCCTGTGGGAAGAGGGAAAGGGAAGAGCCTGTGGGAAGTGGGAAAGGGTCTGTGTGAAAGAGCCTGTGGGAAGACGGAAAGGGAAGAGCCTGTGGGAAGTGGGAAAAGGGTCTGAGTGAAAGAGGCTGTGGGAAGAGGGAAAGGGAAGAGCCTGTGGGAAGTGGGAAAAGGGTCTGAGTGAAAGAGGCTGTGGGAAGAGGGAAAGGGAAGAGCCTGTGGGAAGTGGGAAAAGGGTCTGAATGAAAGAGGCTGTGGGAAGAGGAAAAGGGAAGAGCCTGTGGGAAGAGGAAAAGGGAAGAATTTGTGGGAAGAGGAAAAGGGAAGAGCCTGTGGGAAGTGGGAAAGGGAAGAGTATGTTGGTAGTGGGAAATGGTCTGAGTGAAAGAGCCTGTGGGAAGAGGGAAAGGGAAGAGCCTGTGGGAAGTGGGAAAGGGTCTGAGTGAAGGAGCCTGTTGGAAGAGGGAAAGGGAAGAGCCTGTGGGAAATGGGAAAGGGTCTGAGGAAAAGAGTCTGTGGGAAAGGGAAGAGTCTGTGGGAAAGGGAAGAGTCTGTGGGAAGTGGGAAAGGGAAGAGCATGTGGGAAAGGGTCTGAGGGAAAGAGCATGTGGGTAGTGGGAAAGGGTAGAGTCTGTGGGAAAGGGAAGAGTCTGTGGGAAGTGGGAAAGGGAAGAGCATGTGGGAAAGGGAAGAGTCTGTGGGAAAGGGAAGAGTCTGTGGGAAAAGGAAGAGTCTGTGGGAAAGGGAAGAGTCTGTGGGAAAAGGAAGAGTCTGTGGGAAAGGGAAGAGTCTGTGGGAAGTGGGAAAGGGAAGAGCATGTGGGAAAGGGAAGAGTCTGTGGGAAAGGGAAGAGTCTGTGGGAAAAGGAAGAGTCTGTGGGAAAGGGAAGAGTCTGTGGGAAGTGGGAAAGGGAAGAGCATGTGGGAAAGGGTCTGAGGGAAAGTGGAAAAAGATCTGAAGGAAGTGGGAAAGAGACTATGCAAAGTAGGAATGTTGTGGTGTAAGAGGGATATAATACTTTATTGTACTAATAAAATAATTAGGAAAATATTTAGCAATAGGATGTTATTACTTACATGGCTCAGATAAGGGATTGGAAGAAATACTTTTCATTATTTTCCTCAGAAATGCTGTGAATGTCTGAAACAGTTAACAGTTAGGAGCCTACCATTAGCCACATTAGGACCATGTGGCTTCCTGGAAGTTAATTTCACAAAAAGATTCAGCTTTTACTTTACCTTTAACAAAATAAGTTCCACAACTTTCCAACCGTGAAAATAACCAAGGTTAATTAGGAAAACTTTCCGGTGAAACTCTTGAGACTTTGAATCTGCTTTTGTTAAAATCCTGAATAACAGCATCACAATCTCTCGCTCCAAGTGTCTCACTCCTGTTCCTTTCGCATCCACACTCAACCTTTCAAGTGTTGATGCTTACTTTCAAGGTGAAAGTAAAAGAATTTGAACGAGGGACAGAGTCGAGCGCACGATTACACAATTATGAGCTGGGCACATCTTCTGCTCCCGAAAGATCCCGAAACGGGAGAAATGTTCTCCTTTGAACAATCCTCTCATGCCTTGCAAGATTACTCAGAGACTTCTGTCACAGGAAGGAGGACATGAACTTTTTTTCCTTTCCTTTTTCATGTCATTGCCTCAAGCATTGCTGTTCCTTTGGTGACGGTTTCTGCTTAACACTGGGCTTTGGCAACATGACAGAGAGAAGAAACAGTGAGCGCCACCGCTGACATATCCCCCATCCCTTTATTCACTTGTCAAACTCTCTTTTCTGGACACCTGTTTGATTGTGACAGCCGTATATTGCAGATAGTTCATATGAAAGTGGATTTGCCAATGAAATGTTAATGAATTAGACTCCCCCTGCTGCTTTTTTTTTTTTTTTTTTTTTTTTTATTACGGGATGCCAGTTTTCAACATTTTTCAAAGTAACCCCCAAATTTCACTATTTGCAATGAATTAATTATGGCTGCCTTGTCACTGAAGTATCACTTGTGCTCTTTAATCAGCATGCCCAAAATCAGAAGTTTCTTGAAAGGTATTCTATTTTTTCCCCAGCATCAGAACAATTAGAAACTTTAGACCAGACTGACACTCATGCAAGTGTGTGCATGTGACCCTGACGGCTTTGTTATCTTTCTTGTATGATCAAATGTAAGTTTTGTAAAGAACTCAAGAAATGGAAATAAAGATTGTAGCAAGACATTTCTTTATTTGATCCAGTCCAAGCACAGAGCTTGTTTAAGGAGCAATACAAGTACTGCAACAATGAATCTCCTCCAGAAACAAATGAAGACCAGAAACAAATGTTGACCAGAAACAAATGTTGGTGTATGTGGTGGTGGGGGGGGGGGGGGGCTTTGGATCCTTAGAGTGAGTTGTTGTATTCAAAGTTGCTGTCTTAAGTGTGAATATATGTCGACATTTATGTGGGGAAAGTTCTATGTATTCAGACTCGGGTTATGTGAGACGACTTAAGTCAATTTTCCTTGCTCGCCATTCATATTGTTAAGATTTCCTCTGTAATAGCGTTTAGATCAAAATCAAGGATAAAAAAATATGGACCACAGAAGAAGGTTGCTTTTTTCTATGTTTTTAAAAAAATACTTTTTAAAGTAGTATAGCATTCAATCAAGTTAGAATAAAAAAATAAAAAAATAAAATAAGGAATAATATGATGATATATGAATGAGATGGGAAGCATTGGAATAAACTTAAATAAATTAGAAAGTAACCACAAATTTAGCTTAGGTTAATGCTACATCTCTTACTGTCATCATTTGATAAAACAGCACTTGTTCCAATGCATATTATTTTGTATGATTACCTTATTGTACAACGATAGGAACCGTGAAGCTTAGGCAGAGGTGAAAACTGCTGTATTTATTGTTGAGAGTTGCAGCAAGTGATTGGAGTTGTATTTGTAGGTACCTGCCCAAATTGTTATGCCTTCAACAGAGATGCAGAGCCACAGAATCCTCAGTTGAGTCCATTTCAACCTGACCATTTCCTTCCCTGGGCCAAGATGTCTCAGAATGGTGAGACAGCAGGTTGGAAGTCTCCAGGAAGCATTGTGCTTTACTTTATCTCTCCTGGCAGCATCACTGGTTGGTGCTTTTGCCCTAAAACTTCTCTCCTCTCCTCTGCACTATATGCATTTCTCAACTTTCTTCCGTTAGCTGTTTAACAACCAGTTTCCCCTGAACCAGAGGTCCCTAAACAGTCTTATTAATGATGTCCCAGCTTCTTCCTATTTCCACTGGGTAAACAAGTGTCCTTCTCCCCAACTCCTTGAATTTTGCTGCCCTACAAGCCTCTACCACTTGTATTCTTCTTTTAGGTGTTCTTCCTATGGTACTGTCAACTTGCCAACTAAAACTATCCTGTTGGCCCAACACCACAGCACCAAGTCAGGCTTTAGGTTTGTTTGGTATATTCCTTTGAAACCTTCTTCCACCTTCCTTCCCTCCAACGTCTGAACCTTCTTAACAAAGTGAATGAAGTTTGTAGGCCCAGGGGTATTGCTAACACCTGGCCTCCTTCCATCTAACTTCCAGTACTACTACAAACGTCTGCAAACTTGGTTGTGTCACCATACCTTGCTGGAGAGCCACCCTGCATCTAGGAAGAATATGCTTTAGGTTGGCATGTGGAAGTCCACAGAGGTGGTAACGTTCTTCCTTCTCAAACTACTTACTGACATTACTAGGACTAGGGAGAACATAATAGTCTTCATGCATCAAGAAGCTCAATTTGGCTCCTGGAATATTTCACAGATTGCTCCATGTCAGTTGCCTGTCTACTGCTCTATCCCAGTTCATCCAAGCCTGTTGTGTCTGAGAAATACGATTAAATCAACCTTCCTAGCCACTTCCACTATCCATCTTCTACTACCCTCTTCCAGTACCCTCCATCTGCTTCACTTCACCCACTACTATCTTCTTCCATTTCAGGCATGCTTTTCCCCACATCCGGGTCCATTTTCCCCAACTCAGGCATGTTCTTGCAGTCCGTACAGTCCCTACTATAATACCCCCATTGACTACCCACTGGGCATTCCATGCACCTGTCATGGGTAGTTGGTTTCCTAGCCTGACAGAGATATCATTTGAGTTCTCCATCTCCATCATCAACCTGACTTTGCCTAGCTTGTACCCTTCTGTAATGAAAACCAGTGGCAGTCTAAGTCAGTTTTGTTCATACAGAGTGATACTAGACAGGTTCCTTGGCACACCAAGCCACTTCTGCACCATCCAATTCAGAAGCCGTCTCCTCCGATCTCCTCGTAGTGCTGGACTCCTCTTCATTTGTGCATTAAAAATAGGCTTAAGTCACGTCTCTGTTTGAGGCAACTCTCTGAGAATCAAATAATTATATTTGAGGTCTGAATACTGACGTACGGTATCAGTTCATCATTATGTGGGCTTATTTTTTAAGTGTGAATTGATGAATTTATCACACAGTTAGCAAATATAACATCAGCTAGTTTACATCTATAATTGAATATTATTTGTCACAGCAAAGACATAATGCAAGTCTACACACTCTGCATTAGAATCAAGTGAACGGTGAAAAAGCAAACACTTATCCGTAAACCTGTGGAAGGGAATAAAGAGGACTGCTCTTCATCGCTTGTGCACGTTATTCCATATCGGAAGAAGTTTATCCGAAAGGGTCACTCTCTCTCTCTCTCTCTCTCTCTCTCTCTCTCTCTCTCTCTCTCTCTCTCTCTCTCTCTCTCTCTCTCTCCAGTGTAAAACTGAAAAAATTCTCCCTATCAAGTTGAATCTCCAATAACTCAGCACAGAGCCACCTGAAGCCCCCCACAGGTAAAGGGCCAGTCTAATTAGTTCCCATCAAATATGTAATTCTTCTTCTCTCTCTGTTGGAATAATGCCGCAAGGAAGGTCAAAAAGCTAAAGCCAAAAGCTAAGCTATCTGAAAAATAATGTATGAAAATAGACACTATCACCCGAAGCCATGGTACATTTATATGCCTGACGTGGCACTGACATCAGTGTTGAGTTGAATTCTAATTGAATTTTGGGGCGAGGAGACGTATGTGTAATGTTACCATTAATATGAATGCCGTCAGCCTAAATATTTCACCAGCCCTCATGGATAGTGGACTCATCATCCTGACCTCTCAGAAAAAAGAGCTAATTAATTGATTTTGGGGTAATTGAATACTAAACATATGCAAAGAAAAAAAAAGGAACTGGTAGCCTGGGTTTTAGCTAAAGGAGCTGTGTTAGTTAGTTAGTTAGTTAGTTAGTTCATGTTTTAGCAATGCACTTTGGTTGTTTTTAAGTGAATAAATTAATTAAGACGCCTCATCCTTCAGATGGAGCGTCTCTTTAATTTGGAAGCTGTTGTTCATGTTTTGTCACAGCCTCCCATCTTTCCACTTCCTCCTCCTCTTTTAAAAGCTCACGAGTGCTGCTTGTCTCCGGCTGAACAAAAAAGCTAGGAGATATGGGCCGCCTGAATTATTCACGCACCCACAACACATACACTTTTGCTTTTCAAGCATGAGTTATAATTTCATTAGAAACTTCGGGCCGCGTCGCCGGCTAGTTAAATATTAAACTCTTCCGCTGATCACTTTCGATTAGCCATGTCTGTGAAATTCCCTGAGATGTCAGAACTGGTGTTTCCTCCCTCGCTCTTACTCTCTATCGCTCTCACTTTCTCTTTCCCTGTCCTTGTTTGTTCACACAAAAAAGGGATACTCCAGTAATTGCACGCCTCCATTTAGAATCAACAGAGGAGCCGAGGCTCCTGGGAGGTTTAATGGGGCCACGGCTGCAACGTCAGGATGAGTGGCCTCATTAGGAGATGACTAAAGGGTGGAGCTGAGTGTGTTAGCTCATTATAGAACACCAACAGCCAAGGATTATACTCTCCAACTGGGATAGTGATAGAAAGAGGGAAAGGTTGAAGGAGGACAATGTGGGATTGAAGATTCGGTATTTGGCATTTATCAGACCGCAGTACTATAGTTCTCTTATTCCTGGGATATTGACATCTGGTTTTCCTAAGATTCTTTCAAGTCCAGCACTACTGTTATTCCATCAGTTATAAATTTATATTTTTTTTAAGTGCGAATAGATGAGTGGTAAGTGAGTCAATATCAAGTTTTAGATACCTACACCAATTGCACAGATGGCATCAAACTAGGAATTTTCAATGTATTGGATCATTAAATACTATATCATTAAATCATAATGACCAACTGATGGTGAAATACAGCGACAAGCAGCGATTACCGGGGTCCAAGCACCTTCAGCAAATATCCGGTTCTTGTATAGAACCAAATGAACATGGAAAATATATTTCAATGTAGATAAGGGCACACAAAGTGAATTTGCAGTCTAAGTAGGTAGGCAAGGGTGATAAAGGTGAATGTGTTGTCTCCTGGCAGGTAGGGGAAATGTCCTGAGTCTGTGTTACAGCTTCATTTGGTGGAAAACCATCACTGCTCATCATCCCTACAATGAAGCATGGTGGTAGTAGCATCATGTTGCAAGTTACCCTTGGTCTCTTGGTTATTTCTCTCATGAATTCTCTCTTTGCAGAGCCATTGATGTTTGTTAAATGGTCTCCTCTAGGCAGAGTCACAGTTGTGCTATATTTTTGCAGTTTTTTTCATTAATAAATTTATTGGTGCTCTATAGGATGTTTAAAGGTTAGGATATTTTTAATACCAAACCCTGATTTCTTTGTCAGACTTTTGTCCCAGACTTTTTTTGATAGCTCCTTGGGATTCATGATACTGTTTGTGATGACCCTGCACCCCTCCCCCATCAGTCACCTCAATCTTATTGGTGATTTAGTGTAGATTCATGACATATAATCCAAATTAACACCATTTCAGGTCCAGGTAGAAGGAAAGGGAACTGTCTTAGGTTCACGTTACAGCTTCATTTGGTGGAAACCCAACACTACTTACCATCTGTATGGAAGCATGGTGGTGGTAGCATCATGTTGTGTTGTGTATTACCCTTGGTGTCCTGGTTGCTTCTTTCACAAACCTCTTTTTTTTGCCTTGTCACTAATTTTTCTTACACAACTTCCTCTAGCCAGAGTCATGGTTGTGGCATATTCTTACAAAATTTTTAATAATGTATTTAATTATGCTTCATGGGATGTTCAAAGTTTGAAACCATTTCTAAAACTAAAGACTTGTTTTTTTTTTCTTTCCCTCAGTGTCTTAGACAGGACTTTTTTGATAGCTCCTTGGTCTTCTTAATGCTGTTTGGGATTACCAGACCCCGACCGACCACACACAAATGCGCACTTCAAAATTAGTGACAATTTTGTGTATATTCATGACATATAATTAAAACCCAATTAAGGCCATTTCAGTTCCTTATGGCAGGGTAAATAAATGACCTGGGTTCATTTTACACCTTCATTTGGCGGAAATCCAACAGTGTAAATCACAGAGAAAACCATCCTTAGAATGCAGCATGGTGGTGGTAGCATTATGTGGTGTGTTGCCCTTGGCCTCTTGGTTGTTTCTCTCACAAACTCCCTCTTCACCCAGTTACTGATTTTGTTATATGGCCTTTTCATTTCACTGCAACACCAACCACCACATGCGCGATTATCATTATCTGAACTGATGTTAAAAAAAATCCTAGCGTGTGCAGATGCTTCACAAGAACTCAGAGAAAATAGCGTCGTTACAGAAAAAAGCTGCTGAGTTGATGGTCTTTCTCGAGATGTGGTGAACCACCACAGCCTGCTATTCCAGCTCCCTTTCGATGATTTCCCTCTAATTGAATTTGTGTATTATCTTTAATATTTTAGCAGTGTTTTCAGGTATTGCAGCGTGACCCTGTTAGCAATGTGCCCTCTTAAATGCTGCTCCATTTATTTCACTCTCTGATGAGCATGGTTGGAAATTTCCAAGCTGAAAAGAAGGCATTCTGTACAGCATGGCACTCTCTCTATACAACACACACATCACGTTATACACACCAGGGTTCATTTTTAAACCTCTTAAAGAGGTCTATGACCAGATTTTCTTCCTTAATGTGGGATCATTCTGGGTCTGGACCTGTTAGGAGTCAGCCTGCTTTTAAATATTTACACCAGAGGCTTTATGCTTTCTTCACTGTGCCAGTCGTCAGCCCATATTAAACTCTAAAGCTCAACTGTCTCAAGTGGAGTCCGTAAAATTGGACATGTCCCTCAAAGCAGCTGCACAAATAGCTTGCAACTCTTGGTGGGATTTGTGTTTGATGGTCAATATGGGCTAATTTGGTGTCCTCTTTGCTAAAGCTTTACTAAGGCATGTAGAAGGTTAAAGTAGATTATAAATATATTAGATTGTGCTTTTATGGCATACATTATGCAAAGAAGACAAGCACAAGAGAGGAAAACGAATCCTTAGCACTGCCTAGATTAGCATTTTAAATTGCTTTTTTCTTACGATAAAGAAGTAATCTATTTTCATCATTTGGCAGAGCTGGAAAGTATTTGGGTCATTCTGATTTCTTCTATATTTCACTGCATTATGCTAATTTGGTCTAAAACCCTACAACAGAAGGTTTCCCAGAGCTGCCACGATTGCTAACAAGAAAATCCATCCATCTATCCATCCATCTTCTACCGCTTATTCCTTTTCATGGTCACAGGGAACCTGGAGCTTAGAAAATCCTACTAAGCAAAAAAAAAAAAAAAAAATGATGACAAAAAATTACCCTAGCATATGATGATATGTTTTTGTTGTTGTTTGTTTGTTTTTGTTTTTATGTTTAGATGTGTGCCAAGAAACGGTAAGAACATAGTTCGGTGTCACTGCAATTAGCAGCTACTCGATTCTTTTTTACACAGCCCCACCCACTTTGTTGCTATTGGCTTACAGAAACGAGGTTTCACAGGTTAAAGTTCACCTTAAAGTTGAAGCAAAAGTAACTGCTATCAGAAGAAAATGAGCGTCCTGTCTATTCACCTTCTGTGTATTGCCTTTTGAAATTGCATCATGAATTGGGCTGATTTTAGCTGAAAAACTAACAGAAAAAAAAACTTTTGCAAGGGTTTCCTTATGTAGAGCAACAATTACTACTTTACATTACAACTACTTTACACTATAGCAAAGTGTCATTTCTTCAGTGTTGTCACATGAAAAGATATAATCAAATATTTTTTAAAAATGTGAGGGGTGTACTCACTTTTGTGAGATACTGTATATGCAGCCCCAATTCCAGAAAAGTTCAGTTTTTCACAGATTGGTGAACCTCTGCCTATCTTTACTTCTGAGAGACTCTCTAAGATACACTTTTTATACCCAATCATGTTACTGACCAATTAACCTCCAGCTATTTCTTTTTAGTAACACTTACTTTTCCAACCTTTTGTTGCACTGTCCCAACTTGAGACGTACTGTGGCCATCAAATTCAAAATTTGCTTACATGTCCTCAGTTTAAACCTTTGATATGCTTCCTATGTTCTATTATGAATAACGTATTGGTTTATGAGATTTGAAAATCATTGCATTCTCTTTTTATTTACATTTATTTACATTTTACACAGCAGCCCAACTTTTTTTGGAATTGTGTATATATTGTCCAATCAAAGTACAAATTGCAAAAAAGGACAGGTGCCAGAAACATAAGTTTAGTGTAACGCATTGCTCAGCCTTAATAATTTCATTGTCAAGCCATTGATAGATTTTACATATTACATTTAATATCACGGCCAGCCATCACTGCATGAACACTATTCGTATGTAGGTGCACTATCAATAATTTCATTGTTGCAGCCTGGACTAAAGCGGTCAGTGAGACCTCACAAAAGTAAAGCAGCAAAGGAGTTTAGGCAAAATGCATAGGAGACACAGTCAGTGTGAATCAATTCATATATATGTAACCTGCATGCCTTATTCTCTCATTTCCATGCTCCTTTTACTTGTCTCACACCAACAGTGTCTTTATTCAGACCCATCAAACAGCATAGATATTCACTTTACATGCCTTGTCAGCTTCGGTTCTCTATTTGCCACTTAAGCAGAGTGGACCTGAGTGAATTGCTCACTTCACAGAGCCATCAGACCGCACAACGACGAGGATCCCCAATGCATGGGTGACCACTAAATTATTCAACATATATTACATTAGAAGAATGCTTGTGAGGCATAAGATTTAAAGAAGGAGATAATGTTTCACCATCAAACCACTCCATCCACTTCTTGACCCAAAATATGTATGTATCCGAGAGAGGCTTGAAAAGAGAGGGAGGGCCACTTTCATTTGGGACACTCATTCTGAAAATATCCATTCTTGTCAGCTGAAAGAAGTCAAACCCCATCATATAGGGATGAACGTGTCTTCCTTTTGGCTCTCCATTGCTTTTAAGTGGCTGGTGCATTTTTCATGGGCTTCTGGGATATGAATATGTCATCTACATATTAGCTTTGGCCAAGTAGAGAAAGCATATTGTTGAAATATTAATTATACAAGCACTCTATTGTTAGTGGAGTAATTAGAAATGCTCATTTAAAAACAATATTATTGACCCACAAAAAAAAACTAGCACTTACTAATTAGCACATTTGACATGGTTATTGAAATGCAGTCTCATTTAGCAAAATCTCACAAGTAAAATCACATTTCTCTTCAGTGCAGTTTACCACAAGTAATGGTTTTGCATCACAGGTAGGACAGCTGACTTAGCTGCGCTAATCTACAAAGATCAGAAATGGTGTGTACAGGCATGAGAGTTTATATAATACCACCTGATCAGACTAGAAATGAAGCCAAAAAAAGTAATATAGTATGTAGTCAGTGATGAGAGCTGTCTTGTTTTTGTTTTGTTTTTGGTTTTTCCACTCTTTATGGGTAGAGCATTAGCTAGCTTGGTAGTAACTTTCTAATACATTAGAAAGGTTAGCAAGCAAGATAGATTACCATCACGGCACTTCATGCGTATAAATAAGATTTGATTTAGTGTCGGAATATTAATTAAAGAAAGTTAGAAACACATTTGCAAAGCTGGTGAAACCAGGATTTCCATTTTGAACCAACTTGAAGGCTGCAACAAAAAGTGGATTTTTTTTTTTTATCACTGCTATTTTGTCCCACGTTAGTTGTGCCTGTTTTGCATTAAAACAAACGGAGTATAGTGAGAGTGGCATTAATATAAGGTTAGGGCAACAGTAAGGAGGATGTTGTTTATGTTTACACCCTCACTTATTCAGACCTGAGGATGTTCTGTTCATTTGTTCAAGCGTGAAAGTTCTGTGAGCTCCTGGTGATGGGCCTTGAATACTATAATTGATTGAACTTTTTAACCTGTCACATTATGTCATGTTTCAAGTTTGATAAGGGTGCAGGAAGGCATGCTGTGGCCTCCAGATGAAAGGCAATGTCTGTTTGAATTGGCTATAAGCAATGGTGGTTAGGACATTTGCCTCACACCTCCAGGGTTAGTGGTTCAAATCCCGCTTCCGCCCTGTGCTTGCATGATCTCCCCATGCTTCGGGGGTTTCCTCCGGATACTCCGGTTTCCTCCCCCAGTCCAGACATGTGTTGTAGGCTGATTGGCATTTCCAAATTGTCTGTAGTGTGTGAATGTGCCTTGTGATGGACTGGCCTCTCATTCAGGGTGCCCCCCGCCTTGTACCCCGAGTTCCCTGGAATAGGCCCTCCACGACAACACCAAACCCACATTCTGCAGAGAGTGCGGGTGCTAGCATGGCCTGCAGTCCTGACCCGTCTCCCGTTGAGAACGTGTGGCGCATTATGAAGTGCAAAATAAGGCAACGAAGGCCCCGTACAGTTGCACAGCTGAAGAAATGCATAATGGATGAATTCCACTTGCTAAACTTAACCAACTGGTGTCTTCACTCAGTGCCCAAACCTTTAATTGTTATTAAAAGTAAAGGTGACGTTATACAGAGGTAAACAGTCAACTGTCCCAACTTTTTTGGAGTGTGTTGCAGTCATCAGATTTTAAATGAGTGTATATTTTCAAAAATAAATTCAATTCACAAAGTAAAACATCAAATAATGTGTTAATAATGTGTTTTTCAATATAGTACAGGGTGAACTGAATTTTCAAATGGGTCTTTTTGATTGTTTTTTGTTGTTGTTGTTGTTTTTTTTTGCATTTTCCATACTGTCCCAACTTTTTCGGTATCGGGCTTGTAGGATAAGTGGTACAGAAAATGGATGGATAGATGGATGGATGATGTTACAACATTACTGCTCTGTTTTTGCCATTTCCAGGCCTCGTATTTTAACGAACTCCTCCTAGAGAGTTCCTCAGATCAACATCATATTCGGTCAGTCTCATCTAAACGCCTTCATGATGCTAGATTGCAAAGCTTTTGAGTTTTCATTAAAGGCCATGTCCGTGGCGGTCTGACAAAGTTCGATATGGAACAAATCTTTGAGGTCCAAACATGCTCGAAAACTCATGAAACTTTGTGAAGTGTGGAAAATTTACATCTGATACAGGTTTTAGAATTAAGTGTGGCAAAATGGCTCGAAAGCGCCATCTACGAAATTTCAACGAAGTAGCCCTCACGTTACGTTTAACCTACACATAAGAAAATCGGTAGGTGAAATGTAGCACAAGGGCTGCTTCATTGGAATTTTACATAGTCCCCTGGTGACACCCTACAAATGGTCAATAAATCATCTACAGACCATAAACAATAACCAGCCTAATCAACTAATTCTAAAGAGTTATAAGTATTTTACCAGTCACATCACATAAACTTAAAACGACATGACATGAAAATGTAGCACTCGCACAGCTATAAATATCGAGCTTAATATCAAACAGCAAGAAACTTCAAATCCAGAAGCCAAAACTGGGAAAGGGGCAAAGGAAAATTGCAGGCGTCTCTTAACACATTATCCTTAATTCATGAGCCCCCTTCTGAATATACTTACTTATACATCTCAGTGTTTATTAACCTTTATGTTAAATATCTTGAGTACGAGGGCACCATTAAATATTTAAATATGCACTAATCCTATGAAAATTTTACAAAGCTGAGGTTACATTAACCTATAGTAATATATGTAGACATTTTTCTCTACCACAGGAATATTTTCTTCCTCTGCCTTTCAGCATAAATTCTTCTGTTCTGCATGTTTATTAATAAACGGTGAGAGATTTGCAAAGGCGCTGCATTGATTAACTTTGTTTTAATATAACATTAAGGGTTCCTTTAACTGGCTTTAATCTTAGAATGATGGTTTAAATCAAGGTGTAAAGAGAGAGAGAGAGAGAGAGAGAGAGAGAGAGAGAGAGAGAGAGAGAGAGAGAGAGAGAGAGAGAGAGAGAGATGGGTAATGAGAAGTTTTGCCTGAAGATATTAAAATATTATTAGTGAAGAGCCTCTTAATTATTATACCTCAGTTGGGTGATAACGAATGCAAAATTCCTGCAATACATTTGCATTTCATTTCATTTCAAACTACAACGCATCATTTTTTTTCCCCCTCTGTTTAAATACTATCCAGCAATTCTATCCAATTTGATGAACACCCGAAAACAGGACAAATTGAAACACATATACAGTGCGAGGCTTCTGTTTATCATATATATTTATCTGGCTCATGAAAAAAACTATGTCTGTTCTTATGTCTTTAATTTCTTCTTATTTTTTTAAATTCCTCTAATAAAATGAAGTAGAACTGTAAATCTATTACGTTTTTTTTTTATATACAGCGCTTTTTACAATGGACGTTGTTACAAAGCAGCTTTACGCGAGTCCAAATATAAAATTTTAATTATTTTTTTTTATTTATTTATCCCTAATGAGCAAGCCAGAGGTGACAATGACAAGGAAAAACTCAATGAGACAACATGAGGAAGAAAGCTCGAGCGGAACCAAACACAAAAAGGCAACCCGTTCTCATCTGGGTGACACCGGATAGTTAAATCGAATCATACATTTTGTAATTTATTACACATAATTCCTCTTCTACATTGTATAACTGTATAATAGAAAGTCAAAAAGTGCTAACTGTGTTAACAGGTCCTTGAGTATGAGCGTCATTAAAGTTTTAACTTGAAGGCTATTCTCTCACATGTTCACCTGAAATTTGGTAGATAGGTAGTACTTCCTGCTTCTTCTTCCTCCCACAACTTAAACTGGGCTGATGATGGTACAGTGTAGTATTTTTTTTTTTGCTTTGGCTTATATATATATATATATATATATATATGTGTGTGTGTGTGGTTGAAGGGATATATATATATATATATATATATATATATATATATATCAAACACATATATATATATATATATATATATATATATATATATATATATATATATATATATGTGGTTGAAGGGATATATATATATATATATATATATATATATATATATATATATATCCCTTCAACCATGAGAAACAGAGACAAAATTCTTGCTTCTGCAGATTTTCAAGTATTTCTCACCTCACTGCAGAACCAGAAGACCAGAAGACCTCATCCAGCTCCTCCTGCTTTGGTGGAGATGAACCAAAAGTCCAAAGGGTGGATACAACTCAGTGTGTTTCAGGCTGGATGGGTTTGTTGTTCAGAATCTCATGGATTAGGGGTTAAGGACTTTTAGGACGTGTCAGATCAGGCCCAACTCCACCCCAGGACTTTTGTTATGGATGTGACGACTATCTCAACGTTTTGGCTCAAATCACATAAAAATGCCTTAAACTCCACCCACTTAAATCTTCACGTGAAGAATAAGTATAGTTTTTCATGATAGTTTTTCTTACATCTTGATATTATCAGTACAGTATGGAATTTAATTTTAGGGCTTTTTACATGTAATTTTCAGAATTTTGTGCCTGTTTGCATCTTTATTAAGAAGAAAAATACTTCACAATCCATCACGAGTTGGGTCAGGGCCAGCTCCACAACCTGGAATTTTGTTTTTGAAGTGAGGACTATCTCAATGTTTTGTGATACCAAACAAAAAAAATATATATTTAAGCTCCACCCACTTACATTTGCATAGCACACAAACTGTTTGTTTTGACTGGACCATGTTAAACATTTCTCAAGACTCATGTGTTAATGAAAACCTCCTCACTGGACATACTGTATATTGTGTACAGGAATGTGTTGGCCGGGTCCTAGGAAACAGTTTTATCTTTGACCTTGGCTTTAGAAGCCTTGGAAAGATGTTTTTGGCAAAGAGCTTTTTGGTATGTGACCAGTTGAGGACTGAACCTAGAAGAGACAACACCTGTGCATGCATATGAATGAAGCTTCAATAAAAATTACTCCTCTTCTCCAAATATGTGCCTGCTTGCATCAGCATTATTAAGAAGAAAACTTAAAAAGCCCACCCCCTGGACTTTTGTTTGTGAAGTGTATTATTTCAATGTTTTGGCTCAAACAAACAAAAACTCCACCCACTTACATTTGCATAGCACTCAAAACAGCTTTTTCCATTGTTCCTCCTAGAAGCTTGATACAATCTTCATCAAATTTGATTCAGATGATATTCAGTCAGAGCTAAACAAAACATTAATTCGTCTTTAGGAAGCACTTTATCCAGGTCAGGGTTGCGGTGGATCATGGGCATGTTACATTATACATATTGTTATGACAATTGGTGGCAAGACCAAAGATGTGTTTGTTTTGTGAATGTATTCTTTCAATAAATACCCGATATTGGCTGAATAGAAGATCTTAGATGAAATCCTTATATTAGCATTATATTAGCAAACCAAAATTAAGAAAGTAACTTTTTCTCAGTTTATATTTTGTGAACTGCATCAGAATACCATTCTACCTAACCATTCCACCTTGGGGCAACTTTGTTTTAGAAAAGTGCTTTCTGTATTTTTCTTTAAGGGCTCCTAGTGCTTGGACCCCAGTGATCGCTGCTTGGGTTTTGCAATTATTTTTGCAACTACAATATGACGAGTTGAATTCAAAGCCAAATTTTATTTGACGAGGACATGATGTCTGCAATGGACAGACGTTCCATCCAGGGTTCCAGGGACAGACTACGGATCCAACATGAGCCTGACCCGGATAAAGTGGATACTGAAATTGAGTGAGGAACATGATGCATGAAGTAAAAGTTCTCTGTGGGTTTAGGTAACCTCCTAAACCAAACCATTGAAATGAAAGCATTAGAAGAATGTTAA
The DNA here is from genome assembly GCF_001660625.3 of Ictalurus punctatus. Classification (NCBI taxonomy): domain Eukaryota; kingdom Metazoa; phylum Chordata; class Actinopteri; order Siluriformes; family Ictaluridae; genus Ictalurus; species Ictalurus punctatus. The sequence continues at coordinate 32,053,103 of NC_030418.2, read as the reverse complement.
ATAAGTGGAGGATTGTTCTTTGATTTCTTCCCCTTTAAATGCACTGATCGGGAATCGTTTAATTTGTACCGGAGTTCGGAGAGCTTCCCGACTTCCAGCTGTCCGTTCGCATGTCGTAGGAGAATGTGATGGATGTGCAGGTGGCATGTGTTGAGTTTTGACAGCTAACATGTCGTTGGCAGGATGGGCATCACATTCTGGGGACTAAAATGTTAATGACACTATGCTGTAACACCTGTGTAATCTCCTGAGCATCCTCTCCCTCTCACACACACACACACAGACTTTAATACATTCACCAATTTTCCTTTCTCCTTTCCTTTCGCCATCACATTATCACACAGAAAGACAGCAAGATGAGGAAAGGACAGAATGGGAACGTACAAAAGAGCGAAATAAGACAAGTGAGGTCCTGGGAGAAAAACTAGGATCTCATCAAAGAGGAGCGGAGGTCACAGAGTGGAGGAAGAACAAGGACGAGGTGTAGGAGTGTTAATTTTTGATGCCCCCTGCGAGGTGTTGGGTTCGCAAGCGTGCGCCCCAGCAGACGGGGGTGATTCATGATTTAGGAAGCGGGCCTTCAGATTGGCTTAGCATAGCTGCACTCTGATGACACATGTTACAACTCGTTTCATCACAACACGCTAATGAGAACTGAGAAGATGCACTCATCAGGCCGAAAGGGAGCAGCGTGGAGACAAGAGAAAGAACTTGTAGACCTGATTTTTTTTTATATTTAGACCGTTCTTCTTAGCAAAGTCATCACACAGGCAGGTCACAGGCTAACACACACACACACACACACACACACACACACACACACACACACACTGTGACAGGTCTTGTGGGAAAAAAATCCCATGGTGTTACCTTTACTCTTGATGCTCTGAGCAGCCATGTTGATCTGATGTCACGGAATTCAGGAAACCATCCCGAGTGTCCAAGCAGGAATTCTGAATTGATGAAGTATTTTCTTTTTTTTTCCAAGTTGGAGGTCAAAAAATTCCAAGTTACAAGTTTTCATCAAACGCAGTGTTGCTCTGTGCAGTTTGGGACTGTGGCAGAAAGCATGCATGTCTGCGTCTGTCTTATACTATATCCAGTCATTTCTAAATGAGAAATAAAGAGCGTACTAATGAATGCATAAATGAATACAATATATGTAGTGTATCTTAGCATATCATACATCTTCAGGTTTACAGATACTTGCAGGTTGTATCTGTTCACATGTTGCGTAATCTGGCCAAATCTGCCCAAATTTGTCCACATTCTGGTGTTTGTTGTTTAAGCTTTTGACCTGTATCTGCAGGACTTTATGCATTACACTCCTTCTACATGATTGGCTTGAACAAGCAAGGGTTCATGTGTTCCTATTAAAGTGGACGGTCGGTGCATGTGTTCATATGATGAATACAGGCTTTACTAATATGCTATATAATGCAATGGCAGCCCAAAACCCAGAACAAGACTACTCATTAGTGTTATACAACCTAGAAATACTGTATGCCACCACAACAGATGCTGGCTAGCTTGATCTTAGTAATTACCGTAAAAAAAAATATATATATATATATATATATATATATATATATATATATATATTCAAAAACCACCCGTATTATCTCGCCACCATAATGCACTGACAGCTAATTAAGCACTGCAGCCTATTTCTGGCAGCCATTTTACACCTGGAATAATGACAAATCGAAGCCAAAGAGCCATGTAGAACAGCAGTTATGGTTACAGACCAGTGATTAGAGACCTGTCTTCAGCCCTGGCCTCTGTGCACAGTTGGTTAATGAATGGTACAGATACAGGCCCGAGCCCTCTGTGTGAAACATGATCATTAAACACTAGACCAGTGTTCATCTCCTCGTTATTCTAATGACATGGGTGGCATCGTTTGACCCTTAATCACAGTGGGCATATCCACACAACAGTGGAGAACCGCTCAGAGTCTGAAGCAAGTTTCTATTGTAAACCCTATGAAACAACATTGCTACACTGGAACCTTGAACACACGATCCAATGGCAAATCCAACATTGCCTCGTCTTTTCCTCGTATCAGGAATTATTCTGGAAAACCACGCAGCATGTAGAAATAAGTTTCTCCATTGAGCATCATCATCTCTCAGGCACGCAGAAACAGACAGAAGTCTTTCAGGTCTCTGTCTCTAACCGTGACTGTTTCACGAAGAAGTTCAAAGCCGCCCAGAAATAATGAAGCGAAAGAAAGCGTTATGTAAATGTTACTTCTCCAGATGTTGGAGCCCAAAGCTAGAGTTCTCATCTGCCCCTCAGCCACACCATTTCAATAAGCACTCAGATAAACCTTTGTACCTCGCTTGCCTATAGGGTGCGTTAGGGTTCAGAGGTGGAGAAATCAATAAACTCTTCTGGTCTGAGAGTTAATGAATTTGCCTCACACTTTTTAATGAGCTCCATTTGCATTTGAAAGTGAGATCGTATATGGGTGTGGGTTGTTTTTTTTTTTGTTTTTTTTTTTGTTCCACGAGTTATCCACATTTGGGTAACATCAAAATGAGACAAATGCAATATTTGTCTGTGTGTTTCACTGAATGTGCTGATAGCAGGGGTTTCGCACCGTCTGATGTGTGGCACAGGAGCAGATACCACCAACCATTTTTATCACAAATGACTCCTTTTAAACGATCGATGAGTTTCATTAAGAGTGAAAATTCAAATACAACTACCGTGACAGATTCGTTTGACATTACCAGTGCTTACGAGAGATTCACTAACCACAGTTTGTAATATTTCTTTAATGTGTAAGATGACAGGGCATACACTCACTGGAAAATATTCACTGAAGCGGAGTTACTGTAACTGTAATTATTATTTTCCTACACCTGCAGACCCCGAGCTGCTTTATTCTACTTATACCATGTGAATCGGCAACAATTACAGATTTCTCTTTGTTAAAGAAAAATGACATCGTTTTTATCTGTTTATTGTTACATTTCACAAAAGCTTCTCGGGGGAACGCGAAACTTTCTCGGGGGAACGCGAAACTTTCTCGGGGGAACGCAAAACTTTCTCGTGGGAACGCAAAAGTTTCTCGGGGGAACGCAAAAGCTTTGAATTTTTTTTTTCTCCTATCCCAAATTTTTTCCACCACCATGTCCCTTTAGGGTCTTCATAAGAAATATTCAAGAAATACATTTGTGCATTCCATAAATGTAAAGATTTACTGACAAAGAAGTCTCCGTCTACAGTTGCTACATATTTATTTGTTTATTTGTTTGTTTGTTCACCTGGCAACCTGGCAACAATTTCTTTGTTAAAGAACAACAGTTTTATGATACATTAAATGCATTGAAAACAATAAATGATACAGAAAATGTACGGCATAGTTTTGATCATTTTATGGTTACGAATAATATTGTGAAATTTCCATAAAATACAATGTCAGAAACTTGTTTACTTGTTTGTTTATTTGTTTGTTGACTTCTTAGCTGATTGACTGATTGATTGCTGAGATATTTATAGCAACCTGGCAACAATATCCTTGTTAACCAACAACATTCTTATGATGCATTACATGATGCAGAGAATTTACTTTGGTACAGTCACATTTATTCTATAATGGGTCGATTTAAATGGTTTATTTTGCTTGATTTTCTTAATATAAGAAGGATGACTTGGATTTGTCAGGATTGTGTAAGCAGTACAAAAAATTTTTATTTAAAAAAAATAATAAATAAATAAATAAATAAATAATTTTAAAACCCTTTATTATTAGTCTTAGATTTTGAGGAGCGTCTGCAGTACAAGTCCCTGTGTATGAGCTGTTACTATAGAAACAATAATGTATTAGAATGAGCGCATTGATATTAACCTATCATTCATGTCACAGCCAGAACCACTGTCTGAGCCGTGCTGTTATACAAAGATAATACACACCTTCTGATCAAATCGTAACAGCAAACAATAAGAAATAAGAGCAAATTCAGATAATTTAACAGATTGCCGTCATTTCATTTCCTCAGTCTGACGTACCGAGAGAGCAACACGACGAGGCCTGGAGGAGAAGCACTTTAAGACACATGCAGGAAGAAGAAAATAATTACTGCCTGAGTTTTTCTGTAATGGGGAGCATGCTGAATTTCTAGCCTGTGGTAATCATACCCATATCAAGCACTATGTACAGTATGTGGTGGATAGAGATTATATTAAACAACGCTGAGGCATTCCTTTACACATCCTAGACACGACAACTCACACAAACTGTACAGAATACAGCTGAGGTCATACGTTTACATACGCCTATAAAATGTTAATCATTGTAAAATAATAATAATAATAATAAGTGGGTTCATATATATATATATATATATATATATATATATATATATATATATATATATATATATATATATATATTTTTTTTTTTTTTTTTATTATTTTTTTTTTTTTTTTGTACGGCCCTGAATACACAATTTCACATAACAGATGTTTACATATAGTCCACAAGACGCAATTTTTACTGAATTTACACAAATGAACCTGTACAAAAGTTTACATACCCTTGATTCTTAATACTGTGTGTCGTTACCTGGATGATCATCGACATGGTGTTTATGTTCTGTGAGAGTTCTTCTCGAGTCCCTTGTTTTCCTGAGCAGTTAAACCACCCACTGTTCTTCAGTAAAATCCTCCAGGTCCTGCACGTTCTTTACTTTTCCAGCATCTTCTGCATATTTGACTCCTTTCCGACAGCGGCTATATGATGATGAGATCCGTCTTTTCACACTGAGGACAACCGAGGGACTCGTACACGACCATTACATAAGGTGCAAACATTCACTGATGCTCCAGAAGGCAACTCAATATATTAAGAGCCAGGGGGGTGTAAACTTTTGAAAATGATTTATATATATATATATATATATATATATATATATATATATATATATATATATAAATTATTAACATTTTACAGATTCTGCAAGGCTGTAATGTAAACTGTATATGTTTTTGTTCTGCGATCATTGTTTGGTTTTTCGTGTTTGGGGATTTTCTTACCTTCGACCAGGCAGAGATTTGAATAAGTTTAAACCATTTGCTTGTGCATTTTGCAAATCAAGCATCAACAACGTTCTCTACACCACCACTCTCTCTACACTTTCATTGTTTATGGTAAGATTATAAAATCCAGGTATTCTGTGCATCACTCCGAGTGTTCCCAGGGGTCTTCAGGATGGGAATTTCCTGCCACTGCTGCTCAAATCTCCCCCTCATCGGATAAACGTTCCACGGTGCCACCTGACAAAGGAAGTCAGCTTTTGCCTGCAGCAACACTAAAGTGAGCATCTGAGAAAATGACTTGTTTACTTTGTTTGAAGCGTAGTGGCTCACGCTCTGGGGAGCTGAGGGAGTGCACTTGAAGTTTTCTTTGCACATCTTTTGCTTTCTCAGCTCAATGACAACCAGACAGATGAATAACAATGTCATTTTCTCCCCTTTCCTTGTTCTGTTCCTTTCTCCACTTCACGCTGTCCAAATAATTAATCGAGTCATGTTTGGTTTTCAGTCAGCACGCTGAATCGAACCTGACGTTCGAAACACATTACGTTCTTCCTTTCCTGTTTTTTTTTTTCTTTCTTTCCTCCGCCCAACGAGCGGCTCATTTCTCTTTAATTGAGAAGCAGCGAAGAGATGCACGTGGAGACGTGAGACGAGACAGACAGAGAGGAAAGTGAATTCTAGATTCGAGTCAAATTGAGGGAACAGTGTTGTGTGAGGCAGGTCGAGTGAGAAGTGTCCCATCTCATCAGCCTTATGGTACGAGAGCGAGGAAGATTATGCAGAGAGACGGGTGGAGGAATCCATCTGCCTGCTTCCAGTTTCATCATTCAGCACTCGGGGAAGGCACAACCTTTTTCCTGAGCAGCGAGGCTTTGAAACAAGGGAAGAGTTCAGCTAATTACGTGCCACAGTTGGTTATTATTGATGACATCTCGAACTGAGTGTCTATAAATATAACAAACTTTGTGCAAGTTAACTCCATCATATCACAGCCGCCTGAACTCAAACTACCACTGATCACTGTGACTTTATAAATTACTGCCATGAGTTTCCTATTCATTTGGTTGTTATATATTTTTTTTTATTTTCTTTGTTTTGTTTTGTTTTAGGGTGCTTTCCTTTGTTTTGGTGTGATTTGATTTGTTTTGATTTTGCTTTGCTCGGTCCCTCCAGGATTTTGCGATCACAGAAACGAACGCAAAATCAAGGAGCCTAAGTAATACCCGGAGAAACCTGCAATTTTTCAAAGTTACCACAGGTTTTCTGCAGATTTTGGTCAAGACGCGTCATGTGACGTGTTCGATTCCCGCAGTTTGCATGTTCTCCCCGTGCGCGGGGGTTTCCTCCAGGTACTCCGGTTTCCTCCCCCGGTCCAAAGACATGCATGGTAGGCTGATTGGAATGTCCAAAAGTGTCCGTAGTGTATGAATGGGTGTGTGAGTGTGTGTGTGAGTGTGCCCTGCGATGGATTGGCACCCCGTCCAGGTTGTACCCCGCCTTGTGCCCCATGCTCCCTGGGATAGGCTCCAGGTTCCCCACAACCCTGTAGGATAAGCGTTATAGAAAATTGACAGATGGATGGAAGAAATTTGCAGGAAATAAAAGCAATTGAATGGGACAGGACATTTCTCTTTTTTTGCTGAGTATAGAATGTTGAAAATTAAATAAACACAAAAGATCTTGGTCTATATGCTGAATTTTTGGCGTATATTTTTGCAGTTTGTCTCCGTCGAGCCAGAAGATATGGCCGTGGCCAGGTCGATAAATGAGATAAATGAGAATATGGTTTCTACCAGATTGTCATCCGCTTGTATTTTCCTTCTCAACCTGTGGTCTTGGTGAAACCTGTCGACGCTCATGGTCGAGCAGTTCTCTACACGCATTTAAGCCAGATTGGCAGACATATCGGTGTGTATCATTCCATCAGCGACCAACCCATTTACAGCACCAACAATACTTCTCTAAACATCTCTCTAATGTATTTTAGAGTCTAATGTCCCCAACGTCTTCCCTGTTCAAATCCTCATATCTTCCCCTGCTGGTCACCTTCGCATTTGTGGATGGAAAGAGTTTTTTTTTTTTTTAATAAATGGTTCCTTTTTTCATTCTTTTCATTTTTTTCATATTTACCTTTTTACTGTTAAGAATGAAAAACTTTGAGTGGGGGGAAAAAGCTGAGAATCAGCATTTGATCAAACAGGAAACAGTAAAAACGTTCGTTCCCTTTCTTGATATCAAACCACACACAGAGTGAATGGATTGGTGTGTTCGCTCAACATACTCAACACACAATGACTTCCTTGTCACGGTGTTCATTTCCACAGCTTTGTTCTTTAGCTCTAGCTCCTTTTCCTTTTCCCTGCAGCATCCTGTGATGTGTAAATAAAACCCTTCAAGCTCTCCTCATGGAGTCTGTGGAGCTCAGTCACTTTAACTGGAGACTTTTTTTTGACGTGTGCTCCACGTGACGGTGGCCTGACGTGAACTTAACATGGCCATCTGCGCATAAAAAAAAAATCTCTAAATCTCTCAGTGGACGTGCAGTAATGCAGCCCATAAAGTGCTCCTCCTCATCTCCTCACACCATGTACTTTTCCCCTAAGCCACCCTCACCGTCTTTCTCTCCATCCGCC
>NC_030418.2:31975421-32040421 GCF_001660625.3 Ictalurus punctatus | reverse complement strand
TGGGTCTCGGATCATGAAGTGAGGCAGGGATACCTTAAGAGCCTGTTCAGCAATAGGACGGACATTTGGGGGCGGTGGGATAGACTGGACTAGGAGAGGGTTTGAGCTCTGAGCTGGAGGCTCTCTGCTCCCCTCCCACCCTGTCCCACCGAGCTCATCAGCTCCTCCCACCCTGCCCCACCGAGATAATCGGCTCCTCCCACCCTGCCCCACCGAGATAATCAGCCCCTCCCACCCTGCCCCACCGAGATCATCAGCTCCTCCCACCCTGCCCCACCGAGATCATCGGCTCCTCCCACCCTGCCCCATCAAGATCATCGGCTCCTCGCACCCTGCCCCACTGAGATCATTGGCTCCTCCTACCCTGCCCCACAGAGATTGTTGGCTCCTCCCCCTTGCACGGCTGACATCGTTCCCACCTCGGGCCTCGCTGTGGTTGCTGCTTTAAGCCCCTTGGACTGATGGTGCTTCACGAGCCATGCCTTAAGGGGGGGACTCTGTCATGGCCCCCATGGCCATGCTAACCATTGCTATTATGCAATACCTTATGATATAATGCCCTTCTCAACTCTAATAGTTTCATACTTGAGTTATTGACAGATATTGGATTATTATAGACATTAGATACCAGGCTCAGATTATATTCTGTAAGCAAAATTATGAATATGAGTGAATGATAATGAACGTGATTAAAGTAGACAAGTAACTCTATCATCATTTTCCCCCAGAATGCATTTGGAGGAGAAACAGGGGAAATAGACTAAGCACACACTGACAAATAAAAGTACAAATGCTTTAGGATACAGTTATTTAATTAATGCTTAAGTTCTTACTAATTCATCAGTAAGTAATCGTGGGTTACCATAGTAGTTCTTCAGTAATCACTAATCACTATAATGAACTACTGTTTACTAAAATGTGATGATTTAGTAAGTAAAGTAAATAACGCATCCTAAATGTATACAATACACAATTCTGTCTCGCGTCTCCTATAGTTTTTTTTTTTTGTTCACTTCACTTGAGCGAGAGAGCAGCTTTCTGTGTAGCACACTAAAAACAAATGGTTTTTACAGTAATGGCTCTGTGAGCTACACCTTTCCGATAGCACTGTTACAATTTCGACCTGTTGTATTGGCCTTGTTATAGCTAGATGGTCTTTTTTTTTTTTTCACAAAAGAAGAAAATTATTATAACCCATCGAGCAAAAGGCATCGATTCACATCCTTGAGCAGGGGAGCTAAAGGTATCCGGGCTCATCTTTAATAACATCATTTAGAATTCACCATTTCAAAAAGAGGGGCTAATGCCTTTTGCCTTGGGGGCGTCATATACCTGAGCACAAAACTCTCTTTAGCTCAGGTTCCATTAAGCAGCAACACACCGAGTCCTGTTAGAGCAGAGTGTGTGTGTGTGTGTGTGTGTGAGAGAGAGAGAGAGAGAGAGAGAGAGAGAGAGCTTGACGTCTACCTGGGGTGACAATGATGTCCTGCTGGTTGTGACAGCTTGTTAAGGACATTACATTGTTGCTGAAAATCGCAAGTTCTTTTCCATTACTGCTCCTTTCACCTAATGCCCTCAAGCTTCTTCACACACACACACACACACACACAGAAAACATATGGATCAACAGAGCAGTTTTCAAAATTACTACTACTACTACTACTACTACTACTACTACTACTACACACACACACAAACACACACATACACAGAAAAAAGCTAAATGCTAGCAAGCAAAGTATTAGCGAGAAACATCTTTTAATCACAGGCTACGCGGTATGGAAGCTATAAAAGAGTAAAAGAAACATTTATTAAGTTATTTAACTTCACAAATCAATTAAATACTTCTAGTATTACCACCAAGACACAGAAACTACCGTATCCATTGTTTTTTTTTATCTTCACACCATTTAAACTTCAATACTTTTTTTGTTTTTTTTAATCAGCGCATTAATTCCATTCATGTTCTCTGAGGTTTATTGTTGTGTTTTTTTTAGGTATTTCTGTACTATGAAGATATCTGTTGCCCTCAGGGAGACGTTACAGGTGCATCAAAACAAGGACTAGTAGATTTAAGAATAGTTTCTTCCCGAAAGCTATTACCATGATAAACAAACACATGTACTGAGTCCACAGCATATGTATATAGTGTCTCAAAACTGTGCATTTCATAGTACCTCCCCCATCCACCCCAATATCTATCTTGCATATCTATCTTGCATATATTGTATATCTTGTTTATTTATTTTGTTTATTTATCTTGTTTATTTATCTGTGTATTATCTGTTTATTCTTCTTGTGTATTGAATGTATATGTTTGCACGGAACAAAAAGGAGTGGCTCTTAATTTCATTGTACATATGTATAGTGACGATAAAAGGCATTCATTCATGTGCAAATTTGTTGTGATGTGGTGTTTAAATGGGGTGATTTCTCTGGTACCGGGTTTTTAAACATCTAGGGGTTTATATTTATTTATTAAGAAAATCATTAATTCCACACACACACACACACACACACACACACACACACAGAGGTCTGAGACCATTCGTGAAAATGCTTCTATTTTGCATTTTACATTAACCTGAATGAAAACTACAATATTAGAAATATTTACATGTTACGTATTTACAATTGTAGAGATTCTTCGTATTTGGGAATTCCCTTTATTTTATTTTTTTTTTTTTACGTTAATGACAGCGTGCACTTGAGCTGGCATGGACTCCACAAGTTTTATTAAACCTGACGATCCATGTTAGATCAAACCCTTCAGAATGTCGTCTGAACTATTTAAGAGATTGTTAGGAAACCTGACCTTTCGTACAGAAATTTTACTATCACGAAATTGCTGAAATTTAAATAGTGACCTAGAACTAGTGCAGAATCTCAGATGTTGAATATTCAAGACAGTGAAGATTTGTTTTTGCTCGAAAAGCATAAAATATATTTAAAAAAAACTATCAAACGAACAAGACAATGCACAACAGTGAGTAAATCTAATAATAAAGCTTAAAAACAGCTAAAACGTATTTTTCTCTTTTTAGCTTTTAATTTGCTTTTATTATTTTCCTTGCTTTTGCTGGCGTGTTACATTTACCTTCCTTTTATAAAACGATTGCAATTTTATTACAGTTTTATATATTTTAGATCTTTTGGATTTTTTTTTTTCATTGTTAGTATTTTCTTCTTTCTGTCACTGCGCTTATATTTATTTCATTATAATCATTCGCCCATGTTACTATTTGAGTTCTGACTATATTTATATACAGTTGTGACCGAAAAGTTTGCGTACCCCTTGCAGAATCTGCCAAATCTTAATACTGCTAACAAAATAAGACGGATCATTAAAACCCCAGGTTGGTTTTTATTTAGTTCTGTCCTGAATAAGCTATTTCACATAACAGATGTTTACATATAGTCCACAAGGCAATATAATTTCTGAATTTATAATAATAAACCAGCTCAAAAGTTTACATACCCTTGATTGTTAATACTGTGTGTCGTTACCTGGATGATAAACGTTTTTATGTTTTGTGAGAGTTCTTCACGAGTCCCTTGTTTGTCCTGAGCAGTTAAACCACCCACTGTTCTTTAGAAAAATCCTCCAGGTCCTGCACTTTCTTTCCTTTTCCAGCATCTTCTGCATATTTTACTCCTTTCTGACAGCGGCTATATGATTTTGAGATCCATGTTTTCACACTGAGGACGACTGAGGGACTCGTACACGACTATTACATAAGGTGCAAACATTCACTGATGCTCAAGAAGGCAACACGGTACATTAAGAGCCGGGGGGGTGTAAACTTTTGAACAGGATGATCGGAGTAAATTGTTATTATTTTATTGTTATTAAATTGTTCAAAGTTTACATCCCTCTGGCTTATATATATATATATATATATATATATATATATATATATATATATATATATATATATATATATATATAAATGTATAGATTCAGCTATTATCTTGTCTTGTGGACTATATGTAAACGTTAATGTTATGTGAAATAGCTTATTGAGGACAGGACTAAATAAAAAAAAACAACCTGGGATTTTTATGATCTGTCTTATTTTGTTAGCAGTATTAAGATTTAGCAGATTCTGCAAGGGGTACGCAAACTTTTGGGCGCAACTGTATATAATTCTCACTGTAAAGCACATTCATTGAATGTATGAAAGGTACTACGTAAATAACGTTTACATCCACAGTACCACAATTTACTCATTTACTCAAGGTAGAAATGAGCTGCCATCTTATTCACAACAACAACAACAACAACAACAACAAAAAAAAGCTCAGAGTAATGATAAATATCAGCTTGCAGTCGCAGCCTCTGGGTTGTTTAGTGGTGAAAAGCGTGTACAGAATGCCGAGTCTCTGTAATGCGTCGAACTATTCCCTCGTTTAAAAAAGAATAATAACAAAAGTCGAAAAGAAATTTGACTTTCTCATTAGCAAGAAAAAGTCTGACATGAATACAACATTCATCGCACGTTTAAAGACGAATCAATGAGCATTAAGCGGTCATATTTAAGTAGTCAGCTATACTTTATGATGTGTGTTGTAAATATAAAGTACATATAATGTGATGAATGAAATCGATTTGTTCTAGCATTTTAATCCAGATCATTATCCAAATACAAAAACAGTTATAAATACTCAAACACGCTCATTTTACTAGGAAGAATTTATTTATTTATTTATTTTATGGATTTCTTTGCACGAGTTTACAGACCAATCATTTAATCGAACACAGCAATTGCAGAGCAATTCTACGCATTAGCAGCAATCAGATAAACAGTGAGGAGGAATGCATAGAATCTCCATTTGCAAGGTTCAGAGGGTTTTATTACTTTTATTTTTTTTTTTGTTGTTGCTGTTGTTGTTTGATTATACAACCCTGACCTCTAGTGGTGTGTCGAAATCTTTACAAGGGCTTTATTTCTTTTCACTACTCCACTGAGTTTATTTCAGTCACTGAATAATCTGTATTCCTGTTGTATGATAAATGACCTGACAATGTGCTTACACAACCAGATTGACATTGATATGCAGTTTTGGAAACACATTCAACCTCCCAAAAATACACACACACACACTCGCATGATTGGTATGAAATGATATTTGTGGCACTGTAATTAGAATTTTGTAAATCTGAATTTCTAAGCTTCATTGTGCTTCATTTCTCTGGGATTCAACTCCATCCATCCATCCATCTTCTATACGCTTTATCCTTTTCAGGGTCATGGGGAAACCTGGAGCTTATCCCAGGGAGCATGGGGCACAAGGCGGGGTACACTCTGGACAGGGTGCCAATCCATCGCAGGGCACAATCACACACACACTCACACACCCATTCGTACACTGCGGACACTTTGGACATCTGGGATTCAACTTCACTTCAAAATTCATTCGTTCAAGCATTCATATTCAGCAACCGCGTGATCCTGATCATGTTCGCCGTCCAATCACGATCCGATGTACAAAACGAAAAGGAAAAAGTGTGTCGAAGTTAGTCAAATTCCGATCGAGTATTTGAATGACGCACAGATTTGGTGTCATTTCAACAACATAGCGTCTAGCTGGAATTTAAATCACAGGTTTATATATTAGCGTTTCTATAGTAACATATCGCTCACTGAGACTTGTACGGCGGATGCTCCACATCTAAGACTAACTATTAAAGGATTAAACAACGTGTACAATCATTGATGTGGTGAAATTGTCTGTTAGGAGACGTTTACTAAGCATTTATGGAAGGAGTCTCCAATGTCAGTGCTTTGTAGCGGTCAGACGTAAAGCTGTAACTTTACGTTTTCCTACAAGGGAAAATCTTCAGGACAGAGAAGATTGTTTAACTAATTAACTTCAAGAGGGGGGGGGGGGGGGCAGTAAAGACAGTAAAGAAGCAATATAGATAGCAACAAAAAGTCAGATAATGATTTGATTGGCGGTTAAGGCTCTGGGTTACCGATTGGAAGGTCGGGGGTTCAAGCCCCAGCACTGCCAAGCTACCACTGTTGGGCCCTTGAGCAAGGCCCTTAACCCTCCCTGCTCCAGGGGGCGCTGTATCATGCCTGACCCTGCGCTCTGACCCCAACCTCCTAACATGTTGGGGTATGTGAAGAAAAACGAATTTCACTGTGCTGTAATGTATATGTGATCAATAAAGACTCATTATATTGTCTCAAAATATGCCCTATATTAACTGTCCTCAAATGTAGATATTCTGTGCATTGAAGGGTTAAGAGCCACTGGTCTACATATTAGTAATTTGATGGGTAATAATGTCTTAAAGACAAAGCTGACCAGTTCCGAAATGTACAGCTTTACTAATGAGTCCATAGTTGAAAGAGTCCAGTGTAAAATAAATCATATAAGAGACAGAACAGATAATTAAGGGGCAGAAAGATGTATAGAAATTGCTATACATATATAATACAAGAGACGTGAAATTAATTTCAACCTGCCAGCGGTTTCCTCACAGGCAGCTCATGGTGCAGATCTACAGTACATGTAGAATGTGTGTGTGTGTGTGTGTGTGTGTGAGAGAGAGAGAGATCTGGTGTAAGAGTGGCACACCTTTTGACTGTGTGGACATATGTATGAATAAAAAACCTCTCAGCTTTGTTCTTCCATTAAAAACACACAACAGGAGTGCACACACACACACACACACACATACTCAGTCCCATACATGTCCCTACAGACCCCTGCGTCCTGGAGCAGTGCCTCAGGCAGACTGGCAGGATGCCCGCTGGTGTGGGCATCGAAGAGAGAACGACCCCTCAGCCTCTCCTCCCACCTTCACAGACCCCTTGTCCCCTTAGCATATTTTCATCCAAACCTCGTTCAACGCACCTCTCTCAGGCCCCGGGGCCTCCCTTTCCGCCAGGCTGCAGGCGATGCAGGGATCAAGTTCAGGTCATGGGGTTCTGGGTCGCCTAGAGACGCTCCATCAAGGCCCATCGCTTCACGTCTTTCAGGGCGAGCAGGGCCTGTTTGGATAAGAGGCCTCGGCTGCACGGAGTAGATTTACAGCGAAGGCTTTTGGAGGAAAGCCAACAACAAATGGTGGAGAGTTGGCAAGATAGTACGGTATGTGTTTCAGTACATGCTCCCTTCTCCGCGTATGTGGTAAAAGTATCAGATTTTCGAGATCTAGGTGGAATGCCATGAAAAGGTTGTTTTCATTACATTACTTTTCATACGAGCACAGACTGAAGCGTGTTTTGAGTATTGCTACAAAAAAATGTAACAGGTGTAACCAAGCACAAGATCCCTTACAAGAAACATCTGCACAAAATATCACGCAATATGTCTTATTCTAGTACATCTTGCAGCTGTTTGTTTTTTTGAGTGATGCTCTTTAGTGTCGAACTTTACCTCGTACCTCCGGGTTTGGGGAGTCGAATCCCACAGAGTGTGTATGTTCTCCTCGTGCATCAGGTTAGTATCCAGGTACTCCGGCTTCCTCCCCCAGTCCAAAGACATGCATTGTAGGGTGATTGGCTTTTCCAAATTGTCCATAGTGTGTGCATCTATGTGTGATTGTGCCCTGTGATGGGTCGGCACCCCATCCAGAGTCTCCAACACCCTGTACCCAGAGTTCCCTGGGATAAGCTCAAGGCTCCCTGTAACCCTGTGTAGGATAAGCACTATGGTCTTTAGTGTAATTCAATGATTCAGTGATTTATTTCACCAAGCAAAAGTCCCCATACAAGGAATTTATCATACATAAAAGATCAACACAGAGCGTTAAACGGCATATTCACAACAACAGAATAAGTTTGAAGAGAATATAAGTTTTAAAAACATGTGCAATGAGCGAAGGTGGTGTCTAATGTTAAGGTGCAAAATATAGAAGGTGCAAAACAGTTAGAAGTGTGTATGTTGAATGAGAAGTAAGAGTCCATTGATAGCTGCTACAGCTCTTAGAAAGAAGCTGTTTGGGTGTTTTGTGGATCTTGTGGTATTTACGGACCGGAAGCGTTAACTGGAAGTGCTTATCGAATTCCAAATCGATTATCCAGTGTAGAGACCTAAATACATCCATTCATCCATTTCCTGTACCACTTATCCCAGTCAAGGTCGCAGGGAGCCTGGAGCCTATCCCAGGGGACTCGGGGCACAAGGCAAGGGACACCCTGGACAGAGGGGCCAGCCCATCACAGAGCACAATCGCTCACACACACATTCACACACTATGGAGAATTTAGACATGCCAATCAGCCTACAACGCTTGTCTTTGGACTGGGGGAGGAAACTGGAGTACCTGGAGGAAACCCCCGAAGCACGGGGAGAACATGCAAACTCTATGCACACAGGGCGGAGGTGTGATCCAAACCCCCAACCCTGGCAAAAGTGCTAACTGCTTAGTTTAATAAATGTTATCACCTAGGCCTATACAGTTGAACAATTTGTGTTAGCCCTTCTTTATCCTAGAAACGTCCCATTCTAGTTTGAGCAAAAAGTTGTTGGTGTTAATCTACAGAATACGTTAGTTTGCTTTTTGTTTTTGTTTTTAATGAATAGTCTTACATTATGGCTGTTCAAGGGCTGGCAAAAATGGGACCCCTGGCTTAGACAGGGGTCTGATTTTAATTGACAGAGCATTACCAATTTGTTTGCCTAAATGGAGATTCATCAGAGCCTGAAAAGTACCACAAGGTTCTGTTTTAGGCCCCGTATCGTTCTACCTTTATGTCCCGATCCTTGGATATGAAAATGCAGGTGTAATATTGGCGTTCACTTAAATGCTGATGAGACACAACTACAGTATATTTGTCAGTTCTCCTCAATTCAGCAGTGCAATCTGACAAAATGGAAGACTACATTCAAACAAAAGACATAAATGATTGAATGATTACTAGATCACAAATCTAGTTTAAATGAATCCAAGATGGCGTTTCGGCAGTAGCATGCAGCGGCCTCTACGGATCCAAAATGGCGTCGTCATTATTATACTCTTTACCTGGTTGCTACCAGAATAACTGCTATGTCCACATATGGTATTAGCCAGGGGTGTCCAATCTTATCCGGAAAGGGCCGGTGTGGGTGCAGGTTTTCATTCCAACCAAGCAGGAGCCACACCTGATTCCACCTGTTTCATCAGTCAATCTTGGCTTTCAGTAGACTCAGGTGTGGCTTCTGCTTGGTTGGAATGAAAACCTGCACCCACACCGGCCCTTTCTGGATAAGATTGGACACCTCTGGTATAAGAGAATCTTTTACAATTTTATTTGTATTCGAAATTGTACACATTACAATTTTATTAGAATCTTATTACATTGTTATTCTTTTGCACTATGTTATATCGGACACTTCCGTACTAGAACCGTGAACTGTTTGGCGCTACTCTGTCACTTACTCTACCTATTGTCCTGTTTTAGTACTTATTGTACTGTCTTGTGTTTGCACACGTTTGCATGTGCACTTTATGTAGAAATGTCTGGGTATTATTTAGTTCTGTGTCGTCTCGTGTGGTTAGTGTGTTGTTTTACGTAGCACCGTGGTCCTGGAGGAACGTTGTTTCGTTTCACCGTGTACCGTACCAGCGCATGACTTTAACTACCAAAGCACAAAGTTTCATATCAGTACTATCATTTTTACATTTGTAAATAATAATAATAATAATAATGATAATAATGTTACAATGAGAAGCTATGTGACAATGAAAAGACAATGGGTTATTCATATATCTTACATGCATGACAAGATTTCAAGACGTATTTGACACAAATCAAGTCAGGAGAAAAGGTAGACACTAAACCCCTAATGCTGAGCCTTTGTTGATTAATATGATGTATATTATACTGTATGTGCGCGTTAATTGTTCTTCTCATTAAGCACTAAGGTGTAATCGTGTTGCCAGCATCCATGTGTGTGCTTTCATGAACACTCACATATCTTAAATCAGATATAATCTCTATAATCTGAAGTAAAAGGCTACCATGTATTGCGTAACGCTAAAAAGGAACAGATTGGCAGCCTAAAGCTATTATTTAGACTAATAAAATTTTAAGTAGCAACATGTGTGTTTCACCATCACTGTTAGAGCTAGAACACTAGAGCATTAGTGAAAATTGTTCCAGTTTTATCAAAAAAAAAAACCTTCTCGTAAAAACTTCTCATTCATCACAATCAAATCAAATAAAAAAAATGTAAGACAACAAAATAGCATCTGCATTTCTGGGCAGTGAATAAAGAGACCAACAAATGACTTGTTTTGTAATAAAATCGCTAATTATATTTTTTAGATGTTTGGAGTAAATGTCCAAGAACAGCACAAGATAATTTAAAATAAATTAAAAACAAACAAATTAAAATAAATCCAGTGAGCAACACTTCTGCAGACGGAAACACCTTGTTGATGAAAGAAGAGAATCGGAGGAGAATGGCCACACTGGTTCAAAACGCTACGGTAACTCAAATAGCCACTCTTTACGACCGTGGTGAGCAGAAAAGCAACTCCTAAAGCATAACATGTTTGGGTGTTTTGTGGATCTTGTGGTATTTACGGACCGGAAGCGTTAACTGGAAGTGCTTATCGAATTCCAAATCGATTATCCAGTGTAGAGACCTAAATACATCCATTCATCCATTTCCTGTACCACTTATCCCAGTCAGGGTCGCAGGGAGCCTGGAGCCTATCCCAGGGGACTCGGGGCACAAGGCAAGGGACACCCTGGACAGAGGGGCCAGCCCATCACAGAGCACAATCGCTCACACACACATTCACACACTATGGAGAATTTAGACATGCCAATCAGCCAACAACGCTTGTCTTTGGACTGGGGGAGGAAACTGGAGTACCTGGAGGAAACCCCCGAAGCACGGGGAGAACATGCAAACTCTATGCACACAGGGCGGAGGTGTGATCCAAACCCCCAACCCTGGCAAAAGTGCTAACTGCTTAGTTTAATAAATGTTATCACCTAGGCCTACACAGTTGAACAATTTGTGTTAGCCCTTCTTTATCCTAGAAACGTCCCATTCTAGTTTGAGCAAAAAGTTGTTGGTGTTAATCTACAGAATACGTTAGTTTGCTTTTTGTTTTTGTTTTTAATGAATAGTCTTACATTATGGCGTGCACAGCGTGCACATGGCTAAAGAGTCGACACGGAGCAATCGCGGCGTCTAAAATATCATCAGAACCAGACTCGTTGTAGGCTGACTGTCCAAACCAGTTTAAAACAGCAATACTGTGCATGTGATCATTTCTGATGTTCCAGGCTGAATCCAAATCAGAAAGATAATCAGGATTCATCACAGTAGAGTACTCCAGATGCAACGCAATTCAATCTCACGGCTCTAATCGTGAACGCGATGTCTGAAACGCTGCTTAACTACTCGAGGACCGCAGTCATTAAAGATTTCTGTGGAAATTCGCTCAATCAATCATTTTAATTCACAAACTGTAGAAGAACTCAAGAGGTTTCTACAGTGGATGATGAAATCGTGAGCACATTTTTACAACCTTGAGTAAAATATGCACGGAAAAAAAAGTCTGGCGTCAAAATGTATACGTTATACATCGAGAGAAATTGATTATCAGACACGTACAGTATATTTACCTGGTGTCGATGCGATGCATTGCGAATTGATTTATTTCGCTTTAAACTGAACGTATCACGTATTAAGCGTTTTTTTTTTTTGGTCATATATTTACAGTTCTTACCCTGCGTCTGCTGAGTTAAGATTAAGATGCTTGCCGTTACTTTCCAGACGTAATCAAAATATTTATACGCGATAATTACGGCAAGCAGCGACGAGAGGATTCATATTCGTGATCACCCGTCTACCTGAAGCGACTCTGCGGCAGCAGGAGTGTGTTTTGTAATCATATCACACCAGCAGTGTTCATCTGAATAAGAGCAGAGCTGCTCGATAAAATTCTCAGAGTGACACTGCGTGGCCTGTGCGGTGTAACTGCTCAGCCTACCATGTCACTTTCAGTTTAACAGCCTCTCCGTGTCTGTACTCTACTTTATTAGAATCGCAGCTCGGGCTGAAAGGCAGAGCGCGAGTACTACGACTGACATGAGAGAGACAAAGAGAGAGGGAGCTGGGCCTAATCACACTGATTACACTACGTTTGTGTGTGTGTGTGTGTGTGTGTGTGTGTGTGTGTCCTGATGTGCCACATGCAATTCAAAGTCATAACTCTACTGTCTGTGTTTTACCCTTGACCAATATTACACTTCAAAGGAAAAAGCCTGAGCACTGACTTCATTTTTACAGACACTTTGGGCCGGAATCCGATGAGACTCAATTGTGCATAGTGAGGACTTAACACTGAAATTGCGCACACAGGTGTTTTGTGAACATCACGTACCAAATTAACTAAAATATCGATAAAGTTTTATTACTCTGACAGATCAAAACAATGAATTAAAAGCACGATCGAATGCATCATTCGCAAAACATTATTGTTTATAAAGTCCAGTGCTTTCATTAGTTTTGGCATATTTTAACTGCTAGTGTACCATAAAAAAATTATAATAAACAAACAATAAAATGCAGAATTATCGGATGTGCTGGATCAAGTGCTATTTTATAAGCTGTTGAATAATGAGGGAAGCGATGTTGCAGAATTTAACCAAATTCGCTATGATTCATGTGATAATTACACGTACAATATATTAACAATATACAGTACTAGACTCCGATTAGATGTTTTTATTGCAGTGTTTGCCATCGTCTTCTGTTTATGTGTTTTGGTGTCACATTGTAATTCAAGAAAAAAAAACATGCAAGCTGATGCTTTAGTCTGGATTGCAGGTCTAGATGTTGCTAACTCTGAATAAATGGCCTGCACTTATATAGCGCTTTTTTAACCTTAGAGGTTCTACAAAGCGCTTTACACTGGTTCTCATTCACACACACACTCACACGCTAATGGCAGCAGTGCTGCCATGCAAGGCGCTAACTTGCCATCGGGAGCAACTTGGGGTCCAAGGACACTTCGCCTATATGTGGAGACATGTGCGCTGGGAATCGAACCGCCAACCCTACGGTTAGTGGACAACCCGCTCTAACACCTGAGCCCCAGCCGCCGAATAAAGCAAATGATCTGCTACGACATACAGTATTTGGTGTCTAAGTTTTGCATCTTCAGTTTGAAGAACTACAAGTAATGCATGGCTAAATCAGGCATTACCTACAAGATATTTCAACATTCTGGGACAGACTGGTGTCCTGGTATTCCTGTCCAGCACACAATGTTTCTGCGATAGGCTCCAAATCCACTGAAACCATGACCAGGATAAAACACTTCGTAAAGAGTGTAAAAGTGTTCATTGATTCATTTAAAAGTTAGAAGAGTAACTGACATCTGCTTGTGCATACATCACCTAGCATCTCAAAAAATCTAGAAGAAAATAAACTGTTAGCTAGCCGTTTTTTCATCACGACTATCTAGTATATTAGTATGCTAGTATTTAGAAGGTGACGGATCAAATTTACAAGGATGCAGTACGTTATGGACTCGAAGCACATCATATGAATCACACGTTGCGCTCGGCTGAACGTCTACGAATCCCCAGGGAGGTTGCACCAGGGCTTTAATATGAATATTTATGAGTGCAAATTGGAGAGAACTTTACTAATACTAATAGTTAAAGATTCATAGGATACTGCTGCTATGCAGGGGGAGCGTCACAATGGGGCGTCAGTTACAACACCTTGAGCCAACATACATTTGATAGTTTTATTTCACCAGTGCCAGTACATAAATAATTCCATATGTGCATCAGACTGGTTTCTAAACAAATACATAAGGAATATGGATAAACAAAGATCAATGAAATCAACAATAAAGTCAATCCAAATTAAGATAACTTACAGTTATACACAGCCACAACACCATATGAAAGTTCCTGAGCAGCAAAGCGAAGAATAGAGAGTAAACTGCTCGACTAAAGCAGCCCTTCTCAGAGACCACTAATTGGAGTCACAACAAGCTGTCAACAGTGGGCGGGGCTTCAATGATGTCCACAGCGTCATAGGGCTGTCCAACACTAATACAAAGCTACTGAAGGATAAAAGTGCTTCAAATATGCTTCAGAATCTTTTTTTGTGTGCATGTGTCAGATAAACTTTCACCCTTTTTCAGTGTCCAGGGTTGCCAGATCTGCATAACAAACCCCCTATTCCCCCTGGGGTCATTGTCGCCATGATTCCGGAGGGTATCCTGGGTACCAATACAATCCCATAGCACACACAGTCCAAAAAGAAATCAGAGCCAGAGACAAATCCAGAGGGTGAGACAAAAGCAAAAGTCAGACAAGACAAGATAGATTCATACATAGGTAAACAATCCAGATCTCAACAGTTCAGAACTTAATACTTAGTACTTAAAATGTAAGGCCAGGTTCACACATACTCCATTTGCAGTGCCCATGTTAACAGGTTAGAGCATTCACACTGCAGTGCGTTACAGGAGCGATCGTTTCGCACCAAGTGTTTTTTTGCTATGCCACATGCGCTGAATTAAAGCGACAGCACATAATTCGTGGTAAAAATGAATGTGGGTTGACACGAAAATGTAGTCATTTCAACATAAATGCATATAATTAAAGTATACGTACTACTGTTTTTCATAGTCATCTAATTACTTTAAGCCTGCGGTAAAGCAAAGAAAACCAAAACACTCATCAGGACTAAAGCGGTCAAAATGATATCTAAGTATATATTTAAAGGTGAAATACAATACACAGCATGTAATACTGTGTGTGTGTGGGGGGGGGGGGGGGGGGGACTCTCATCTCAATGAATGGAAGCTTATGTTGTTTATATTTATTGCGTTTAAACATGAAACAACGTCTATGAGCGATTATATTACTGTACCGTGTTGCTGTAAACTTCATTGTCTTTACACCTTCCACCTTCACGTCCTTTTCTGAAAGTGTTCCACTGCAGATCAGTAGCGCACTGCAGACGCGTCTCACGAGAAAGCACAACGGTGCGTGCTGCTTCCGCACCGCAATACCTACTGCAAACGGAGTATGTGTGAACCAGGCGTAAGGCTTCGCAAAGTGCCTGAGAGTGCATTTGCTTATATATTGTTCAGGAAGGAAATGAGAATGACAACTGAAGAAGAAATGAAAAAATTCAAGGGACGGCACCTTCTGGAGGAATGACGCAGGACTGACAATGCTGGATGTTACATCTGTAAGGAACAAAACACGTTGGGACGTATTATAGGAAAAATAACCAACGACAGGTGATGCAAGAGTTACTGCAACCACTCTGAAATGGATTATTTTCCTATTACAGCGGATTATTAAGTGTTTCATTCATATTATAGAATAGTTATAGTTTGCTCGCACTGGTTTGTCGAGAAGCTGCAACCATCCTGAAAACTGAGCAACTTTAACCATCTGAAAATGTTAACTACACATCTCCTAACAGAAAAGTTACCATATGATGAGTCTTTATTGGTCACATATACAGTAGAGCACAGTGAAATTGTTTTCTTCACATACCCCAGCCTGTCAGAGCGCAGGGTCAGCCATGATATGGCGCCCATGGAGCAGAGAGGGCTAAGAGCCTTGCGCAAGGGCCCAACAAGCCTTAACCGTCAAGCCACCACTGCCTCATGTATGCGTGTTGCAGCCGGGACTACTGTCAGAGCTGCTGAAAACGAATCAACACCACGTGACCAATCAGAATTGAGAATTCAGCAGCATTAATAATAATGATCGCCTTTATAATTTAAAGCTGATAGCAGATACGGTGATATGTTAAAACCGCGATATTTGGTTGTACTGTACATTTATTACACGTCCTTCTCTCACACACAGATACTCAGTCTGCTACTTTTTTCCTCTGCTGTGAGGATGCCAGTTATTCATCGCTGCACTAGCAACAAAATACACTCAATTACCGGGGCCTAACAGGGTTTTTGCCGGTGCACACCGTCCACAGTTACTCGAAGGGAAACAAAATGCTCTGGCAATTCCATTAGCATTTTGGGCGCGTGCCAGCAGCGCTCTGCGTCATGTTCTATGGCGGACAAATTGGCAGTCGGAGTGATGCGGTGAAGGGGGCTAATTGCTTGAGTGCAGGGTTATTCTGGTTTTCACGCGAGGCTCAATCACACAGAGAGAGATAGAGAGAGAGAGAGACGAGTCTGCGTTACAGATTTACCTACTAAAACCGAGCTGCTCTCTGACACGACGGCTTTACAACACAACGCAGCGATGTACCGCTTGATCCGAGGGGTTCGTGTTAACATTCGGATTCAGTTTTCCACTTACAAGCGTTTTAATTCACAAACCGCTCTAACAACGTCGCATATCTCGTTTTGTTTATCTTCGTGTTTTATGGGCTGTTTCCACCTTCTTATTGATGCTGGGTAAATTATCGTACAGCACTGCTTATGTTCAAACAAATCAACTGCGCGGAATACAAATGGAGACGTCTGAAAATTAAAAACAAAACACATTCTGTACGTGTGCATGTGTCAGCTAAACTCTTTAAAGGGGCGGTCACGCTACATTTCTCGTTCCATTGACTCCCATTCATACGCATTGCGAATGCCGGAGACTGGAAACGCAAGCTCGTGCGAAGAAGTTTAACATGTTCCAAAGTTCAAGTTTGGTGAACTCTGACCTGCGAATTCGTACCACGTGAAGATGTGTGACCGATAGAAGATCGACATGTGGCCTGTTCGGAAAATCCAAGATGGAGGAAGCACCGATTATAGTGGTGACGCAACGTCCCGTTTTATACACCACCGTTTTAAAAGAATATAAAATCAACACCAAAAGAGTTAAGGTGAACCCACAGCCTTCCTTTTCCGTCACAGCAATAACAGTGCAAACATGTCGGAATCCATGATGCGTGGATAAAAAAAGCAACGCCTTGGTGCGTGATGTCATATCTGGTTACCGCCCATATTCGTAGTGGTCGCCGAAGAAATTTCGCATGCTGAAAGTCTAGTGTGATCGCGCCTTAATTCTTGGTTTTCAGTGTCTAGGATTGGCAGATCTGCACAACCACCCTCCTGGTCATTGTCGCCATGATTTCGGAGTGTATCCTGGGATAGCTAAGCGTGAGGTGGGAATACACCTTGGATCACAAAGCGTTCGCAAAGGGATTCGCCGTATCTCTTCAAACTCAGATTGAGAGTTTGAACTTTGAAGACGCGCTGTGGGTCGATCGCAGTGACGCTAGCCAATCGTGAGCATCTGTGAAGTCATGTATGTGGAAGAAGGTAGATAGCGCTTTCCTCTAGGTGTGTTACACTGTGCCGTGATGTAGGAAGAGCAGCAGTTTGAATGGATATGGAAGTTGGATTTACCTGAATCAGAACAGGGTTAGTTGGTGGGTTGGGAATTGGCCGAGACCATATTGCAGAGAAAAATAGGGGGTGTGAGGGGAGGAATCCAAGAAAAATAATTGGTAGCGATTTGCTTACCTTGTTCCAAAAAATGTTTTGGCTGTTCGAGCACATTTCTCAAAACGGGAAAAAAATATATCAGTTTGGTTTTGGCTAAATTGCCTCATAAGATCGAAAACCTATGAGAAAAATCTCAATTTAAATACAGCCTTACATAAGTCTAGCAACGGCAAACATTTCCACATTGTATAACAGACCCCATTTTAGGAATCGTACTAGACACATTAACTCGCTTAATTCATTAAATGATTCTATTTAATTACTCTACAAAATGCACAAATCTCTCTGCTAAACACAACCCCACAAGCTAAAGCGAATCCCTCACCGCTGAAGAGGTGTAATTTACAACGAGCACGAGAGGTTGATGTAGTCAGGTAAAGGGTTTCCATCGAGGTAAAATATCCCCCTGTGGCTTCTTTATCCTCAAAACTAATGGTACTCCTTCGAGCCAAGCCGTTTCGCCGGCCCATTTGTACTTCCGATAAATCATGCAAGGCCCCTCGTCTGCGTCCGGAATAGCTCCTTTCAGATAGGAAGGTCAGAGGGGACATTCCAGGCCATGGGGGACAGCGGTGCGGTCTAAATTAAGAGCTCAGCGGTGGTACAATCTCCGGTCTGAACGCACGGCTTTTCTCTTTCAGCTTAAGGAAGAAAACACGGACAAATGCAGCATGACACTGCAGGACGTGACTTACTGCCATGTCCTCATGTGTTTATATAGCTAATGGAAAAGGAAAGAGCTATGAAGCGCCAAGGCCCGGCCCTGGTAAGGAGAAAGAGTTAGCGAGTGAAAGGTGATCTTTTTCATTCATCATCGCCGGGTCACGTCAGTTCAAGTTCACACACGGGGGCACAGATCCGAGGCTTTACCCTGTATGGATGCACACACACACACACACAGCCCTTCTTCTGGCTTTGCTATGTAAATAGAGGCGAAGTCTGTTGATGCTGAAGATGTGGAGTGGAACATTTCATTCCTTTTTAGCTAGAAGACTTCAGTCGGGGCCTGGAACCTTTGTTAGTGCCCCAAATATCTAAAACAGGCAAGGGAAAAAAATATCATATTTATTTATGGGTCAAAAGCCAAGATGGTTTTCAAAAAAGCGCACACATAAATAAGGAAGTTTGATTTAAATGGATTTGTTATGTCCTTTAAAAATAGGCAACAGATGCTTTGTTGTTTTTTTCCACATTTTCTCCTCAGTTCTTAATTTGGTCTTGGCCAATTCACACCCACTAGCTACCTCTCCACTATTATATGACAGCTACCAACTGGGATCTCCTGATCTGTGCTTACTTGGTCACAAGGCAGCCTAACACACTCTGAGGAAAGCGCTATCTGCCCTCTTCCAAATACATGAGCTTACAGATGCCATACGATTGGCTGCTGTTTCTGTGATTGACAGGCGAGAAAAAGTATATGGTACGTCGTACCTCCCACCCAATTTTACTCCTTTGGCTTCCGGGCATGAATGGCTGTGGCATCGTTGGGATTCGAACTCACAATCTCCCAGTGATAAGGAATTTGTAGTTTTATCTAAACATTTAAAACATAAAATAAGAATCCAATTCTGATACTGTGCCCAAAAAAATATCAAGAATTGTTTTTATTCCATCAGGAAATAGGGAATGGATGTTTATAGCTGTTATAATGTAGGTGAGAATCCTATAAACCTATAAATCCTATATATAAAAAATATAAACTGATCAAAAGTATGATGCGTCATTCTTGAATAAATTAAAAATAGTAATCATTGCCAAGTTGTGGTGGATAAATAAGAGGAATAAAACATTGTTATAGGAATATAAACTCCAGGGTGGTAACAGTAACTCACTTCAGTTTCACATCACGCCACCCTGTCGTTGATTCAGTTCCTAGAACAGCACACTAGGGGTGGGCAATATGACAAAAATATCATATCACAATACTTCAGGATATTACTACAATACCCAATATGGATAATGATGTACCGTATAGGCTTTCTAACAAACTAGCAGCAAAATAGTGTTGGATTTATAGTTAAATAATAATAATAATAATAATAATAATAATAATAATAATAAATGTAAAAACCTCCGAAATAATTAGTTTGATGCCACTTTTATTTAACGTGAACAAGACTGAAAACAAGGAAAATTGAAAACAAGTTTAAAGATGAAAACTGCAGAAAACCTGTTCATCAGATCTGCTTCCAGAGTTTACGATTGTTGTTTACAAAAAAAATATCAAGCATTTATAAATATAAATCACCATCTGTTGAACGCAATATCTCAGAAAAGTGTATCGTGACATCATTTCTCACAATATTGATATTTTTCCATTATGTCACCCAGTCCTACCGCACACCCCCAGCTGATGTAAAAGACATTTCTCATCTTTCATCCTTCTACATGCTTCTGAAATATACTTTTTTTTATTATTATTATTATTAATCTATTACCTAAAACACTGAATTTGACAATTTAGTGAAACCAAAAGATACAGATGAGGACTTTGGTGCAAGTCTAGATGCTGATCTGTTATTTGAATCTCATCGACAGTATGAAACATGTGTAAAGCTGCATATGTTCAGCTCAGAAACATTATCCAAAATAATACATATGATGCTGACACAGCAGTAATTAAGTAAGCATTATGATTAAGTTATTAATAACTGTAAAAACTTACGTTAAATTTTTATATGCGAGATTTGCAAATGGTTGAAAGTATTTCTAGGCAACAATCTCTCTCTCCCTCGCTCTCTCTTTCTCCCTCTCTCTTCCTTGCAGGCTTTCAGTTACATTTTTTTTCAGTTGAGAATTTAAAAATGAAAATCCATCATGAATTTGTATAATCATATTTTCCGTTTTTTTTTTTAACATCCATCATCTCATGCTGGATTTAATAATAATATTATTATTAATAACATTTAATAATAATACTAAGATTTCTACTACTACTACTAATAATAATAATAATAATTATTATTATTATTATTATTATCATTATTATTATTAATGTGTTTATTTAAACTATTACTGCTATTATTATTAATAGTAATAATAATTCTTCATTTGTACTACTACTACTACTACTACTAATAATAATAATAAATAATAATAATGTGTATTTAAACTATTACTACTACTATTATTATTATTATGAATAATAATTCTTAATTTGTACTACTACTAGAAATATTACTACTACTACTACTAATAATAATAATAATTAGTAATGTGTTTATTTAAACTATTACTGCTATTATTATTATTAATAGTAATAATAATTCTTCATTTGTACTACTACTACTACTACTACTAATAATAATAATAATAATAATAATAATAATAATTAGTAATGTGTTTATTTAAACTATTACTGCTATTATTATTATTAATAGTAATAATAATTCTTCATTTGTACTACTACTACTACGACTACTACTAATAATAATAATAATAATAATAATAATGGTCTTTATTTATATGACATTTTCTGAGTAGAAAATGTCTATTTACTGATTAAAGATTAAACTTCACATCATCAACACCTTCAGCACATAATAAGTTAATCATATCCGCTGGATAAGGATCGATACTCATTTGGATTCCAGACTGAACACTGTACACAGCACTGCTTGTAAGAGCTGGAGGCGTGCGAAACAGGGTTAAATATACGACACACTGCACTGCAGTGGGGCCGTTCAGGTCGACCTCTGGCCACAAAAGACCCTGCGGTACCACGAGTTTACCTGCTGGTGGAGCTGCAGACCTTAAACTTCCCACAAGTTGTCCATGCACTGTGCATCTCCAACACTCCTGCTGTGTTAATGCAAAAGAGCTTCACTATACAAACACCTGAAACGACAAAACAAAACAAAAACAAAAAAAACCCAATCGGCTCCACAGCACGAAGAGACTCTGTTTAATCCGTTCACCTTAGGCATGCAGGCTAATTAAAGCTGCATGTAAATGATAAAGAAGCACAGAACGAATGAACCAGGACAACAGATTGCATCTGAGACGCACTCTGCAGGGTCATTAGAGTCGCCCTAATAAGACAGTGTCCATTTAGCCGTAAGACCGTTGCTGCAAATAGTGCTAATTAGGCTTCAAGCAAAGCGACGAGGTTGTTTGCGAGGAAGGGCGCAGGGGGAGCTTGAGGTCTTTGATTACAGTAGGATCAACATTTGCGCCACAGTTGCCGTAATGATCCTTCGAGCTCGAGCTCTCTCTCTTTCTCTCTCCTGTTACAGACAGAGCTGAATCAATACGGCGTCCTTCATCCTGCGCTCAGGCCTGACCTTGGCAGCCTTTTGTCTCCCTTTCGGGGCCAGGGAGCGTGCGCATACAGCAGAAAGAAAACATGGGTCCTAGTAAAGCCTCTCCATGCTGAGAAAACTCAAAGCGTTTCAAAAGTAGCTCATTAAGAGCCTAATGAGTCATATGTTTATTGGGTTTTCTTATCTTAGCCGAATGAAATGACACAGAGCTCAGGCTCGTTTGCTAAATTAACCAGGCACACATAGGACGGACCGAGATGTCAAAACCTGACGTGGACAAAACACGAACGTCAGACAGAAGAAGTTTCGATTTATACGAAAGCCATTTCAGGAGTGAAAAAGCAGTGCAAACACAACCACACACACCACAGCAGTTTCACACACACCCCACAGAAATTTGCCAACATAAAATGACACATTGTAAGTTTTATCCATTTATAGTTACTTTAATGTTGTGTAGAGTCCGTGACACAAGTTAGTTCCTATCATCACTTACGTTAAAGCAGTTATGAACACACACGTTCTCACCAGCCTCTTTCACCCATCCATCTTCTACCGCTTACTCCTTTTCAGGGTCACGGGGAACCTGGAGTCTATCCCAGGGAGCATCGGGCACAAGGCGGGGTACACCCTGGACAGGGTGCCAGTCCATCGCAGGGCACAATCACATACACACTCACACACCCGTTCATACACTACAGACACTTTGGACATTCCAATCAGACTACCACGCATGTCTTTGGACTGGGGGAGGAAACCGGAGTACCCGGAGGAAACCCCCGCAGCACGGGGAGAACATGCAAACTCTGCACACACATGGCCCCGGCGGGAATTGAACCCCGGACCCTGGAGGTGTGAGGCAAACGTGCTAACCACTAAGCCCGCAAAGTGTCCCAAAAATTTACAGCTTTACTGACACTGGAGACATGAAAAACACGTTAAATAAACAGAAACAGTTTTATTTTTTACGTGGAGAGTCCACCATACAAGTCCCTGTGTACGTTGTTACCATAGAAACGATAACACACTAGAACGAATGCATTCCTGTGCGACCTGTGATTTCCCTTGTAGCCAGAACTACTGTCAGAGCTGCAGTGATAGAAAATGAATCAACACCTTCTGACCAATCAGAATCAAGAATGCAAGAGCGCTTTGATATGAGCTGCAGTAATTAATCAGGGTTTCCGACGTTCAGCATACGCAGGTCTATTAAAGATGTGGGTCATCAGATAAACTCGCTCTGACCTACATGCCCTCGTCTCAAATGGCAACAAGATCATATCGCGTGTTAATATTAATAATGAGAGAACAAAAAAAAAACACAACATTTTCACACCCAGAGGTTGCGCTCCTTCGCAGAGAGTGTTTGATTAGTTTTAAACCCGATGAGCAATGATTCAGCTTGTGCACTGAGACACTGCGACTTGCCAATCACACGAAAGGTCGTCGGCTGGACTTTTCCCTAATGAGGTCCAGGTGGAATGGCGGCTAATCAGGTCACCTTTAAAAAGCTCCTCGTTCAGAGCTTAGGTCACTGCAGGGAAAACACAGAACTTCCTTTTTTACCAATCACAATCAGGTGGCAGATTTCAGGAGAAGGAAAAGGGAAAAGTAACAGGAAATGACATGGAAAAGGAACAGAACGTGAGGAACATAATGGAGCGGAATGTACACCAATCAGCCATAACATTAAATCTACCTGCCTAATATTGTGTAGGTCCCCCAAGTGCCACCAAAACAGCTCTTACCCATTGAGGCATGGACTCCACTAGAGCTCTGAAGGTGTGCTGTGGTATCTGGCACCGAGACTTTAGCAGCAGATCCTTAAGTTGCGAGTTGGAGCCTCCGTGGATCGGACGTGTTTGTCCAGCACATCCCACAGATGCTCGATCGGATTGAGATCTGGGGAATTTGGAGGCAGATTCAACACCTTGAACTCTTTGCCAAACCATTCCTGAACTATTTTTGCAGTGTAGCAGGGTACATTATCCTGCTGAAAAAGGCCACAGCCATTAGGGAATACCGTTGCCATGAAGAGGTGTACTTAGTCTGGTGTACTGTACTTGGTGAACAGTGTTTAGGTAGGTTACACAGTACGTGTCAAAGTAACATCCACATGAATGCCAAGACCCAAGGTTTCCCAACATTGCTAACATTGCCCAGAGCATCACATTGCCTCTGCGGCTTGCCTTCTTCCCATAGTGCATCCTGGTTCCATCTCTTCCCCAGGTAAGAAACACACACGCACCATGGTGCAGTTCTGATGCTCATGTGCTTATTGTAGGTGGTGGACAGGGGTCAGGATGGGCACTCTGACCGGTCTGAAGCTACACAGCCCCATATGCAGCAAGCTGTAACGCACTGTGTGCTACAGTAGCTCTTCTATGGGATCGGACCAGTCGGGCTGGCCTTCGCTCCCCGTGCGCATCAATGAGCCTTGGGCACCCATGACCCTGTCGCCGGTTCACCGATTGTCCTTCCTTGGACACTTTTGGTAGGTACTAACCACTCCACACCGGGAACACCCCACAAAACCTGCCATTTCGGAGAAGCTCTGACTTAGTCGTCTAGCCATCACAAGGAATGTAAAGGAAAGTTATATAATGTAAGGGAATGGAATTTAAAGAAACAGAATGCTAAGGAACGGAATGGCATGTAAAGGGGTAGATCAGAACGTAAAGAAACGGAACAGGTATAAAACATAAAGGAACAGATCATATTAGTCCTGTAAAGTTTTTAAAAAAAATAAAATAAAAAAAAAAAATAAATAAAAAATAAAAAATAAATAAAAAAAAAATAAAAACACAACAATGTAAATGAACTGAACATAAAAGAAAAAAAAAATGTAAGTGAATGTATTGTAAAGGAACAGAATGGAACGTAAAAGAATAGAGCAGATTGTTAAAGAGTAGTATGGAAAGAAACAATGTAAATGAACAGAAGGTAAAGAAACAGAATGTAAAAGAATGGAACAAAGAAACAGAATGTAAAGGAATGGAACAAAGAAACAGAATGTAAAGGAATGGAATGGAATGTAAAGAAACGGAACAGAATGGAAAGAAACAGAATGGAAAGGAATGGAAAGGAAAGTAAAGGAATAGAACAAAGGAGCAGAATGAAAAACAGAATGTAAAGGAATGGAACAGGATTTAAAGGAATAGAATGTAAAGGAATGGAACAGGATTTAAAGGAATAGAATGTAAAGGAATGGAACAGAATGTAAAGAAACGGAATGTAAGCGACCAAAACTCATCCTCGTGCTAGTACACATGGGTTAGGCTCTGGGAGTACTAACGCAAAAACACTGCACTATATACACAACACACAATCACAACCGAAAAATAAATATCACAACAAACTGTTCAGTCGGAAAAATAGGATTTAATTGCAACACGTGTATGCAATAGCAATACAAACCTTCATTTACAAAATAAGAAGTCACTGAATCAAACAAACAAGCATATTAGTGAGGAAAAAAAAAAAAAAAAACTATATAAACAGCAAAATAACTGGCACATTTCAGACTGCAACAAATTCACATCTTCCTCTTCTGGGTGCTGATGTATAACACTACAAAACAGGAAACATGCATTAGATAAAGAAGTTACATGACAATTTAAAACAAATGCAGAATAAAAAAAAATTAGATAGAACTTATGCTAAGTTTATAAAGTCACTGAGAAAACCTGCTGGGGAAACCAACTTCTGGTCCAGAATGCCCGTTTGTGAGTTAGTCATTTTAGAGACACTCTCCGGGTCACCTAAGACCCTGGGGGCGGAGCTTCGTGGACATGGGTGGGAGCTCAAGTAGCTTAAAAAATAAATCTAAAAAGACTAATCTTACCAAATGCGCCTTTAAAGAATGAATTGTTGCATTTTGTAGAAACCCATTTATACTTACATTTAATGTTGTGGAACACCCACGAAACTGAACTAAAACTTCACCATATCGGTCATTACACACAATTTAAATCTGTTCATAGAGCGTCCATCGTGTACATTTCAGCAAGACGTGCATGTTGTTACTATAGAAACGATAACGCAGGTTTGTAACCTCGCTATATATTTTTTTTCCCCTGGCAATTCCTGACTGGTCAATAACTTCGAATAGGAAACACAATTCAATTCCATGCAGAGGCCGAATTTTTCACCACCTACCATTGTTTCCTCTGAGAAATGCATCTCCGTACTTATTCTTCAGCTGACCGTTGACGTACTCTTCCGTCTGCTCCACTGCGATGTTCATGTAGCCGTCGAGGCAAGCAAGAACACCTGGAGAAGAACACGGAGGTTCAGATGAGGAAAAACCTTACACAACCTTCATATTTCGGATGAGATGTGAAACCGTGGTCCTGACTCTCTGTGATCATTAAAAATCCCAGGACACTTATCGTAAAGACTAGGGGTATAACCCCGATGTCCTGCTGAAATTCCCCCCATTGGCCCTTCTCCATCATGGCCCTCTGGTAATCTCCATCCCTGATTTGGTGACATCACTCTCTCCTCTCCGGTAATAGCTGGTGTGTGGTGGGCGTTCTGGAGCACTATGGCTGCCATATAAAAGCGCTATATAAATGTAACTGCATTCAAATAAGCGAGGAGCACAACAAACATATTGGCTGAACTGAATGTTTGGCTTTAGAAACAACCAGCCCAGTGTATTCAAGTGTACTCCTTACTTATTATCATTAGGGGCTTAAAGCATTGACGACAGCACCCACACATAGCTACACCGACCTGACACAAACCAGACCGATTCTGCACACGGCTGCCTCTCAGATTTAGGCGTGTTCAATTTACGTAATTAAAGTGGTAATTTCTTCTTTTTTTGGGACACTCCTGGCACTGAAGTAAAACAGTTTCCTCCGAGATCAATCTTTCTTCTTAAACGCCGTGTTCGAGTTGTCGTCCGGACCGTACTCAAGACCTCATGGCCGTTATGTTTATTATAACGTCATCCTCTACAGCTGCAGTCTGCGTCACCCTGCCACTCGTTTATTGTATCGTACTGCATTGGATTTTACGTGGTCAGGATTATCATGCTGCATCATGGTCCTGGAGAGAAACGACATTTCATACCACTGTGTCAGATGGACAACCCCTGGCAAACATTACGGAATCGCCACACTTATGTTCACATAGCTGAACATTCTGGCTTCGTGAAACATACCTCAAACAAATTAAATCGTTTTAATTAGTGACATTTTTTTTCCCCAGATAAAGTAGAGGAAAAAAATATAATTTAAAATAAATAAATAAATAAATAAATAAATAAATAAATAAATAAATAAATAAATAAAAAAAAATCACTCAATGTTGAGGAAAAAATTATGGAATCAACA
This sequence comes from Ictalurus punctatus, assembly GCF_001660625.3. Lineage (NCBI taxonomy): Eukaryota > Metazoa > Chordata > Actinopteri > Siluriformes > Ictaluridae > Ictalurus > Ictalurus punctatus. The sequence goes on along the minus strand of NC_030418.2, from coordinate 32,013,401 downwards.
AAAAATTTAAATCTCAATTAGTACTTTGTTGCTCCTCCTCAGGCTTTTATGATGGCTGGAGATCTTTGAGGCGTGGACTTCACTAATGAAAAACAATATTCGCCATCTAGCTGGTTCCAACTTTCTCGAACAACGGTTGACAGATCAGCTTTGCAGGATGGAGCCTTGTCATGGACCAATTTTTTTTATTTCAACCATAAATTTTCACTGGGATTGAGATCCGGACTGTTTGCTGGCCAGGTCATTGAGTTGATCTGCCTTTCCTGAAGAAAAGCTTTAAGACTCTTTGCTCTGTGGTAAGATGCATCATCATCCTGAAAAATGACTTCATCATCATCAAAACTATTTATTATCGATGGAATGAGAAAAAGTGTCCAAAATTTCAGTGTACACCTGTGCATTGACTGTTGAGGTCTCCGCTGGTCCTTTACCTGACAGGAAACCCCGTATCATAAATGAGTGGGGAAATCTGATTTTCTTCAGACGGTCATCTTTATATGTTTCATTAGAACGGCACCAGACAAAAGTTCCATCCTCGTCTCCTTGGCCAGTGCAGATTCGTGATTCATCACTGAATATCCCTTTCATCCGATCATCCACACTCCATGACTGCTTCTCTTTAGCCCACTGTGACCTTGTTTTCTTCTGTTTAGGTCTAAGTGCTGGTTTTTGTGCGGCTTTTCTATACACAAATCCCATTTCATTCAGCTGATATCTCACAGCTCTGTCACAAGCACTGACTCCTGTTTCCTCCCATTTGTTTTTCATTTGTTTTTCTATTGTGATTTTCTGTTTTCAAGGCGTACCGCTTTGACTTTTCTATCCTGACGCTTTGACGTCTTTCTTCGTCGACTCTTGTGTTTTCCTTTTATAACCTTCCTATTTTGTTTATACTCGCACCAAATTTTAGACGCAGCTGACTGGGAACAACCTGGGAACATCTTTTGCCAGACTCCGTGTTGGATTACCTTCTTGAAGGAGTTTTATAATCCTCTCCATTGTTTCAACGGACAACTCTCTTGTTGGGGCGATGTTTCCTTTCAAAAAGTCCAAGGTAAAGGTCTGTAAGCACTCTCTTTAAACTGCAGACTAATTAGCATTTTTAGACTTGTGCTGGTCTTTGTTTTAGAAATGCAAATTACCAACCAATTCCATCATTTTTTCCTCTACTTGATCTGGAAATAAAATATGCCATTAATTAAAATAATTTCACTTAACTTGTTTGAGGTATATTTTATGAAAACAGAAAGTTCTGCTATTAAACAAAAATTGGTTTGTGTCATATCTGATTTTTTTTTTTGCTACAAATTGCTACAAAGTAAAAAAGTCAGGTGAACATCCTCCAAGTGTGGTGATTCCATCATTTTTGCCAGGGATTGTAATGGCTGTAAAGATCCCCTTACAGATGCATCTCAAAAAATGTGAATATTGTGGAAAAGTTAGTTTTTTTCCCACCCCTAATTTAATTAAACTTCATGAACTTTCATATCATCTTTACACATAAAGTGAAATATTTCAAGCCTTTTGTTTTGTTTTAATCTTAATGATTACGGCTTACAGCTCACGGAAATCAGAAGTCCATTATCTCAAAATATTAGAATAAAGAATTTATAATATAGAAATGTCGACCTTCTGAAAGGTATGTTAAAGCAACCTGGGCTTCCAGAACACCTCAGCAGTGCCACAGGTTGATTGTCTCCATACCACCCCACATTGATGCAGTAATTCGTGCAAAAGGATTAAAGCCCCGACCGAGTACTGAGTGCATAAATGAACATACTTTTCAAAAGGTCGACATTTATTTCTGTATTATAAATTCTTTATTCTAATATTTTTTTTGCGATACTGGATTTTTGATTTCCATGAGCTGTAAGCCGTAATCAAGATTAAAACAAAGAAAAGCTTGAAATGTTTCACTTTATGTGTAATGAATCTAGAACAAAAGAAAGTTCCACTTTTTGAATTAAATTACAGGGAAAAATTTTTTTTTTACATTTCTACAATATTCTAATTTTTTTGAGATGCACCTGTAGATCATCCACAGGTGATCTTCACCTCTGTAATCCACTCCAGAGTTGAGCTTCACCACTACTGGCCGTCCAATGATCTGCTTCAGGAAGTCACTTGGGGTCTGCTTGCGTACACTCATTTTCACTAAAGGAGAATGAAAAATATGATCATAATCATAAAATCAATATACCAATACATAGTGAGTTATGGTGCATTACACAATGCATAAACTCAGCAAATATAATTTACATACTGCACATTCACATTACAGTGTGTGGAGAAAGAATAAATTCTATATATAATCCAGCTTTTCAATGCAATTATTTGTTCCTTAACTTCACGCTAATTATAACTGTAACGTAATGGATGTTTTAGAATTACAACAGTTAGCTGGTCCGTTCAATTTAGCACGCTAACACCCTTTATCCTCACCTGTATTCCGACAAATCTAGCCTTCTGTCACGTGATTGGCTAGTTTTTCAAACGCAACAAGCATACCGCCAATCATATGCTAGATAGTCTTAATACCGGAAGCGGCGTTTTGTCGGAATACAGGTAGGAGAAAAATAATTTTAAAAAAAAACGTTCTCCGCATATGACTGCGACAAACTGAATCTGCTATAATGATAGAATATGTATAAATGCGGCTGAACTATAGCTCTAAATATAGTTCTGCTAAAACCCAAACATAATAAAAGCTAACTATGCTGTAAGGTTTGTTAATACTTACGTCTGTTGCTATGCTAGCTCCAACGTTTACTGCACGTCTTGGTGAACTGTTGGGCTGACGGTGTTCAGCCAATCGGCTTTTAGGATTAAAATAGAGTACGGATGCCGTCACGGGACAATGCAAAACGAATTTCATTAAACATGGCTGGAGAAGTATTGCTTTCTCGTTAAGGACTGTAAAGCAACATCTTCGCGTTATTTGCTGTGTGCTTGTGCTTGTTGACATAAATTATTCACTCAAACTGTCCTTGTTATTCAGCATATATATACTAAATAATTCAAAGAAACATGTAAAGGATGATTCCAGGATTGTGCCCTTGTAACTCTTAATTAAACTTAAGTGTTTATCAGTTTTCATCACTGAATCTATGAAAACACACATTTAACAATTCAAAAATGTATTACCCCATATCATGCAACAAACTCAATCTCTTTTTAACATTTTTGTATATCGACTGCTCTCTGCTCTTAAATATGTAACAGTTTAGAGCGCATCTTTTAGCATATATTTACGGTTTAACTAGCATCTGTGCTAATGGTATTATCACATAAAGGACATCGTAAAGATTCATTTTACTTTTCAACTATAATTTGCATACACTATATCATCGAAAAATATTATTGAAAATTAAGAAGAAATGAGACAACTTTCCCTTCTCATGATCTTCAAGAAATGTCCTGTTGAACTTCTGGAATATTCCAAATATTTCATAGGGGTGAATTTGTTCAGGTAATAAGGTTGAGTAAATGTTCATTAAAATGTAAGTTTTTCATAACCTACAATGTATGATTCATGGGGAAAGGATGTCTAAAGTATGTTATGTTAAACGGATTCACACATAAATGCACAAGTAATAAGATTTAAAACGTATTGTGGGGTTCGATTCCCGCCTCCGCCCTGTGTGTGTGTGTGGAGTTTTCTCCCTGTGCTTCAGGGGTTTCCCCCAGTTACTGTGGTTTCCTCCCCCAGTCCAAAGACCTGCACTGTAGGCTGATTGGCATCTCTAAATTGTCCATAGTGTGTGATTGTGCCCTGTGATGGATTGGGACCCCGTCCAGGGTGTCCCACAACTTGTGCCCCGAGTTCCCTGGGATTATTCTCCAGACTCCCCCATGACCCTGTGTAGGATAAGCGGTATGTATGTATGGATGGATGGATGGATGGAAGTGATTATATGTGATTTCTAGTTATAGTGGCCTGTTTTAAGTTCTATGTGCTGTAAATTTTGTTATCTATATGAAACATGAACATAGGCTGTGTTTAAAAAGAATTTTACAGTTACTTTACTTCAGTGGTACTGAATTAGGGCATCTCGACACAAAAGTGAGTAGTGGGGCCTTTGTGATTGGATCATGGACTGCTAGGAAGAAGGAAAAAAAACACTCCAAAGAACACTCCTGAACACTAGCTGTTGTTATAGCCAATAGAAATTTGGTCATGTCATGCTGTGCAGTTGATAAAATGTTGGCGCTAATTCATCTATAAACAATTGATGCTACGATAGATAAACAGAGTGAAATTCCCTCTTCCTCAAAAATATGGGGGGAAAAAAAGACTCAAGGTAAACAAAAATATGACTCGGATTACATAAAATATAGCATTACTATGCACGGAAGTTAAGCATGGTTTGCGGAGACCGCAGATTCAAAAGGCATTTTGAGACAAAACCCTCAAGCCATAAAGACATAAAGCCTGTCGAGTTTTTCAAAAGAAAGCAACAGGATCTGGACACGTCTCAAATTTTTTTTTCAAAAACGTGTGCACTGTTCAGGAGAAAGCACTTTGTACAACTCGTGCATCACATTGCAAAATGAAACAAAAAATTCAGAAGAATCTGCAGGTTTCCCATTGATTTCCACAGGCTATGACTTCATGTCTGTTCTTGTTAAATCTCATTATGTTCATTCATTTTAATAATTGTGCATTTTTCATATTGAGTGTACAATTTGTAATTCAATATTTGGCTCAGTATTTGTTTTATTTGTTAGGCTAGGTAGCTTGCACTTACTGAGGACTATGTTTGTGCATAAATTTATGTTTATAGTGGTCCCTTTTCACATCGATGTTATGTGAAACATTCATTTCGCACTGTAATACGCATATGCACTGCATTTAATAATTGATATTTTCCATTTTAAATACTTATGATATACAAATTAACAACTCAGTATGTAAGTTGATTTATTTCCTGTTACCTCAGTTGGGGGGGGTATTAGTAGTATTATTAGTAATGTTAGTAGAATGGCTAATTATTAGTAGTATTAAGAAGATTCGTATGCAATATTAATACACACTCCTTCATTTACTTCCATATGATAAAGAACGTTAGCGAAGTGTTGGGTTTTGATGTCCAATGTAAAATTTGGGTCCTGAAGTAAAACCAGTTGAGAACCACTGATCTACTTTTTTTACTTCCATAACTGTACAGTAAATATAATATCAGTCGCAATTGTGGAGTCAACTTCCACAGGAAATAAAAGCTCAAATCCATTTTTACTTACTGTATTACATTTTATGTATTTTTATGCATTCATGATTGTGCAAAAGGTGTGGTTAGTTTACCTTAACTGTCTTTTGTTCACTAAATGTAACGAGATACATTCATGTCAGGAAAACAAAATAATTCTCAATGTAAGTGCTTGTCGATGAGGTAGTTCCATCATAAGCTAAGTCTTTGGGGTTTTTTTTACCATTAATTAGAGGATCTAGAGGATGCCTTTCTAACCATGGTACATAATAGGACCTCAAGGAGTACTGTTATAATGTTTTTTCTGGGTATATGTCAATCTTGGGGCAGAATTTCCTGCTGAAAAAAAAATCCAGCTTGGTCTGGTTGGCTACCAGGTGCCAAAACACAGTCCGAGCTGGTTAAACTGGTCGACTGTCTTTGCCAGTGGATAAGATATTCTCCAGCTTCTTTAAGACTTCACTAAATTTTTCATGCACCTTTAGTAACCGCCTTTTCCTGGTTAGGGATCTGGAGCCAATCCTGGGAACACTGAGTGAGGCAGGAATACACCTGGATGAGACTCCAGTCCATCACAGAGCACCATGCACACACAAATATTAACATCTATGGGCAATTTATCATAGCTAATCCACCTTCTGGCATGTTTTTGGGATGTAGAAGGAGACCATAGATCTTGGAGGAATTCCACATGGACACTGGGAGTACATGCGTAATTCCACACAGGGAGTGCATAAATAAATAAATAAATACATGTTTGATATTATCCAGCCTTACTGTTGTGTTATTTCTTTAAAATAACTTTTCAGAAATGGTTTCCGTTGTACCAGCAATTACCAACTGGCAAATAAGGTCTACCAGTTTGACTAGCTTATGTGTTTGTGTGTCTGTGGTTGGTCAGGCTAAGCTGGAATTTTTTTGTAGGCTATTCTTCATCTGTCTGGTTTGTAGTGCTGATGAGGCTCTGAATATGCAGTTGCGTTATCCCTCTCTGAGTTTCTGTTGGACAGACCAATGAATTTGGTGTCCGTTTGCAGGAAAAGAGTCTCATCATCACCTGATCTTACAGTCCACGCCATCGCATAGCCATAATGTCCAGCCTGCTGACATTTATGTGGAGCTGCGTTCTGCCTGAATGGTGAGGATCAGCCCACAGACAGCTCCCCAGGTGCCACCCCAGGGGTCGCCTTCCTGAACTAAGCCATCAGCACGTCTCTTTCCTCTCCTTTGGTCCTCCCATCTGCGTCTGTTCATCTGTGAAGAGGACCCGATGCCAGAACAAGTTCACCACAGACTTGTAGGTGTGATGTCTATGAACATGAGATGAACACAGCATCTGAAACAAGCTCTCACTTGAGGGTGACCAGACCTCCGAAGATTATTTGTCTTGCCAGTCTGGAGCGGCTTTAACCCACAGTGAGTGGCACGTTGGCACAGAATAGCCTGTGTGAAGTGTGCCAACAGCATCACACTATGAGCAAGACATTATGAGATGCAGAGAAACTGACAAAGTGAGGCCTTTTTCTTGCCGTGGCTTAAACTCTTTGTTAAAGGTTTTTTAAAGGTGACCTGATTAGGCATTGTTCCACCTGGACCTCATTAGGGAAAATCCCAAACCGTGACCTTTCGTCTGATTGGCACTCACAATGTCTCAGTGTACAAGATGTATTTCTAGACATAGGGCTTAAAACAAATCTCTGAAAGGCTACACAACCTTTAGCCTAAGTGTGGGCTAAATCCTAGGTGTAGTTTACATCATTATAGATAGATATTGTGTGTGCCTGAAGTTAGGTCTTTTCAGTTGTTTGGATCAAGTCCAGCTCATTTACAGTGAACAATAATAGAATATAAATGGACATGTGTTGATCTTTCATTTATGTGGTTCAAAACATCACGCATTTCCTTCATCCTGTGATACCGTACCATTCATTTATCCTGAGACAAATGTCTGATTCGTTGTACTCTATAAGTATAGACTAAAATACAAAATAAAAAATAAAACAATTAGGCCTATGAGGACAAAATTCAAATGAAATTTTAAATCAGGTTGGCAAGAATAAATCGTAAAATCCAACAAGACTGTCCTTTGAGTAAAGCCGGCTATATGCTGTATGATTTCCAGCCTGATTTTGCTGTCACAGACAAAAATGTGTTATTAAATTCTCAGTATTACCATAGTTAGGACTCGTCTAAAATCCAGCAATAAGAGGACGGTATAGGATTATGCAAAACTCAGGACAATGGCAAAAACGTAAATAAACATGCTAATGGACAGAAAAATATTGTTTCCTTAAGCTCAAATTTTTGTGCATACACAAGCCCTATTTCTCCATGGACGCAGGTCAGTCTATTTCTTTAATTTTCGTTGTTCACAGGTCTAGAAGGTTAGAAGATCTTCATCCTATAATCTGACATACAGAACACACGTTATATCAGATGAGGACGGGTTCCCTTCTGAGTCCGGTTCCTCTCAAGGTTTCTTCCTCATATCATCTCAGGGAGATTTTCCTCACCACCGTCACCACCGGCTCGCTCAATAGGGATAAATCCACACAATTAAAATCTCTATCCTGTGTTTATATGTTTCTGTAAAGCTGTTTTGAGACAACGTCCATTGTTAAAAGCGCTAAACAAATAAAATTGAATTATCACACAGTGTGGTATAGGGTTCAACCGATATTATATTGACACATCCACATTATCCATTCATTCATTTTCTGTACCGCTTATCCTACACAGGGTCACAGGGAGCCTGGAGCCTATCCCAGGGGACTCAGGGCACAAGGCAGGGGACACCCTGGATGGGGTACCAACCCATCGCAGGGCACAATCGCACACACATATTCACACACTATGGACAATTTGGAAAAACCTACAATGTATGTCTTTGGACTGGGGGAAGAAAGCACGGGGAGAACAATCAAAAAAGGTTGTGAACCCCCAATCTTTAACACTACTACTACACTTACATTGACACTATTTCTTACTGTCATGATGCTATAACACTTATCTTATCTTGTCTTAAACAAACAGCAGGTCTTAAAATAGTTAAAGGGGTTCCTCAGGGTTCTGCTCTTGGCAGGCATTATTCTATATTATGTATTATTGAGGCTGGAAAACAGATACAAGGTATGGAATACATTTATTATAGAAATCGTACAGACTTCAGCGTGCCGCTCTTGATGTATTTAATAAATCTTATCTTTTAAAATCGTAACTTTTAAACCTGATTACAAGTGGTAAATGCTGACTTGCCAAACTATATCGAGTAAAATCATACATTTACAAGTCATTTTTTAAAATACTTTTCCAGCAGAAATAATCGGAAGTTCAGATCCCTGCACTACCACAGAGCCATGTCTTGGTCCCTGAACAAAAACTTTAACATACAAGTTCTCATGTCTGTACTGCATTCTACCTTACATGTAATTTGACTTGTATGAAAGCACGGGTCAGAGGAATAACATAGGGTGTTGGGTGCTGTAAGAGAGCCTTGCAAATAAAACCCAAAGCTTTGTATTTTCTTGTTAGCGCAATCTGTCTCACCAGTAGTGAAATATAACTCTTTTTCAAAAACATAATGCTTTCAGTCTACATTGATGGATATAGATTTTTCCACCATAAAATATATTCCTTTTTTTTTTCTCAATAAAAAAAAACAAACGTATCTTATAGTTTCGTTACCTTACCATTATGTGTACAAAATGATACAGTGGTAAAACCAGGTGTCAGATATTAATAATGTGTTATATTCTCAATAACAATATACCATTCGAGGTGTTAACAGTTACACTACTAAGGCTCAGATCATACCTTTGGTGGGCTTTTGGAACTCAATATGCCAAGACCTTTCAACAAAGTCACAAATTAAGGTATGACACTGTATTTGCAATAAATACAACTGCCATACAACTTCCATGCCCTTCCTTCTTCCTGCCTTGCACACATGTACACCATACGGTACATGCTACTACTAGCATGGTACTAGCTTTCGAGAAAAGATTACCTTTAGCTCCGACCATAGTCATTAAATGATAAGTAGGTGCTTAACTAAAGGTAATCTCTTCTCGAAAGCCCCCTCTCGTCTGTTCTAACACATGGAGTGTATTGTTTATACATTGCAAGCAGTTTTCTAATGGAACTCTCTGATGGTTGCTAGCATTGAGTTGGCTTTACAAGATTGCACCATAGTGGCACTCACGTCTCATTTTTCCTCAAGATCTTCCCAAAAAGAGTTTTCCACATCATGGCTACATACTACTAGCATAGTTGAGTGGTTTTCCGTCTGCTTACCATATGATATTCTTGGTTTACTCGGGTAAGTTAGCTGAATTTCTGCTAATATGCAGCTCTGGGGATGAAGTTTAAAAAAACAGCTAAAGACCCATCTCTTCCATGAGCACGTAACTAACGCCTAAAATGGCATCCCCACATTATCGTAAAAAAAAAAAAAAAAAAAAAAAACCCTTCCTCTGGCTCTTACATCTGTACTCTGCGCACTTTGCTGTTCTAGAACTCAATTATAAATCTTGTGTAGTAGCAGTACTTGTACTGTTCTCCGCTTGATATATCGCTTTGCTTGTATTTCCTCATTTGTAAGTCTCTTTGGATAAAAGCGTCTGCTAAATGAATAAATGTAAGTTCATGAGAGCAACTCAGATACCAGGGCCATGCAATGATACAGCTGTCAAGTGGCATCTGCACCTAGAAGCAATGTCCCAGATAAGGGAAAGATTTGGCACGGTGCAGATGTTGATTCGCCAGTGCCGAGTCAACACAATTGTGTCTCCCTGGAGCAGCGACTGGGATGAGATGCACTGGCCTTTTCTTCCTCTACCACTATTTTTCCCATGGTGTATAGAATTTAGCAACTAGGCCACAGAGTCCTGCACGTGGTCTTGACCTTGGTAACCTTGGCAGCTTTGTCCCTGATTTCCTGCCTCAAATTGACTGAACCGCCACAGTTCGGCACCCCAGTCAGGTCACAATTCAGGCTCTATCACACTGAATTGCAGTCCAGGGAACATACCTGAACACAAAAGCTCCTAGTACACAGGCGTTGTATGACCTTATAGGAAGCAGGGCCATAGCTAGGGAGTTCTGGCCCCCCTGAAAAAATATTGATGTGGGCCCCTCCACCCATATCATATACGGTATAAGATCTGGGCATGGAGGCCCACATCTACATATTATTTTAAAAGTTTAATATCATATTACTTTTTCACAGTTTATTTATTCATAACAGAACATGGGAACGTTGTTGTGAACACTTATTTCAAAAGTTTAATGTTTATATAAATATTACATCAAAACTATGATGTTAAGCCATTAATAAATTCTCTTGAAACATTGTTTCAAGCTGTTCAAGCAATGTTTCAAGACAAGTTAATAAAATAATAGCTGAACGTGATGCATAAAGAAAAACGAAACAACTCAAGACAACCCGTTCAGTGCAGAACGTGACTATTTATATACATATATGTTAATGAGCCAAACGTGAATAATCAGGTGAAAGAGACATGTGACATGGTGCAGTGGCTGATGGGAAATGTAGTTTTAGTCCCTTTTCCCATATTACATGACAGAACTCCCCCCAAAAAGGCACTTCTCCCGGAGCACCAGAATACACTCCCTCCCCTGGCGGTCCTGGCCCTCTGGGCAAAATGTCTTCCGCACCACAGAGAGACGACGTGATATCCCCGGCCTGGCTCGAATGCAGAGCGATCGCTACTGCACAGCCAGTGGGAGGAACAAAGCTCAAGGCGGAGCCTGAGGGGGAAGCAACATTCCCCATGATGCTAGAGGGGGGAGTAAAGATCTCCACAAGGACAGAGGGTAGAGCAAAGTTCTCCGTGAGGCCAGAGGGCGGAGCGAGGTTCTCAGCGAGGCCAGCAGGAGGAGCAGACAAAGATACATGACAAAGATAATATGCTATTGCATAACATATTATTAAATAAATCTAATAAATGTATCCATCCAAGAGAAACGAGTTGTATTCGCGTTTTCTTGACAGAATTGTTATCTTAAAACATATCACATCAGCAGCCGGCAGGTGTGTAATCTTTTTGACAGGCATATAATTTTTTTCCAGCGATTTACTATACACGATTTACTATAATTGTCACCACCTTTCCACCCACTAGTGATGGCCCTGCACTGAAGTTTCATGAACCCTGTGCATCTCATCATGCATTGCCCAACCCCAAAAATACTAACGTTTCTTCAGGGTCTGCGACTCTCTTGTACACTAAAGGTGTATGTGCCAGCCATTGCAATGCATCATAGCATAATGATCTCTCTGGGGGCCCATAAACCTATTCCAGCCCTTATGAAATTGGCAAGATACTGCTGTCTGCAATTTTTCCCAAAGACTGGAGACCCTTACTCACTGGAGATCCTTACCAGTCACTTCTGTCAAAGGTCATGTTATCCAATCATCTAAATCAATCAACTGATATTGTAGTGTTCAATGAAGGCAAACCTTACAGTATTATTTAGATTGAATGGTGACCATTTGTTCCTCAGACCAACTGTTCATCTGTCACAGAGGAAAGATGTGAGGGCAATGTCTAGAGAATTACTTAAAGGTGTATCACTCCAGGAAGTCTGTTCACAGGTCCAGGCCCAGTGACATCAGTGCATCAGTCATATCCGAACACCTTATCCAGTCCAGAAAAGTGTCAGCTCCTCAAGCCATAGAGGCATACATTGTCCAGGTTATTCTCACTACCCCCGGCTGATGATGGGCTATATAGTAGTATAGTTATGAGGGGTTATATAGTAGTATAGTTATGAGGGGTTATATAGTAGTATAGTTATGAGGGTTTATATATAGTATAGTTATGAGGGGTTATATAGTAGTATAGTTATGAGGGGCTATATAGTAGTATAGTTATGAGGGGTTATATAGTAGTATAGTTATGAGGGGATATATAGTGGTATAGTTATGAGGGGTTATATAGTGGTATAGTTATGAGGGGTTATATAGTGGTATAGTTATGAGGGGTTATATAGTAGTATAGTTATGAGGGGTTATATAGTAGTATAGTTATGATGGGTTATATAGTAGTATAGTTATGATGGGTTATATAGTAGTATAGTTATGAGGGGTTATATAGTAGTATAGTTATGAGGGGTTATATAGTAGTATAGTTATGAGGGGTTATATAGTAGTATAGTTATGAGGGGTTATATAGTAGTATAGTTATGAGGGTTTATATATAGTATAGTTATGAGGGGTTATATAGTAGTATAGTTATGAGGGGCTATATAGTAGTATAGTTATGAGGGGTTATATAGTAGTATAGTTATGAGGGGATATATAGTGGTATAGTTATGATGGGTTATATAGTAGTATAGTTATGAGGGGTTATATAGTGGTATAGTTATGAGGGGTTATATAGTAGTATAGTTATGAGGGGTTATATAGTAGTATAGTTATGATGGGTTATATAGTAGTATAGTTATGATGGGTTATATAGTAGTATAGTTATGAGGGGTTATATAGTAGTATAGTTATGAGGGGTTATATAGTAGTATAGTTATGAGGGGTTATATAGTAGTATAGTTATGAGGGGTTATATAGTAGTATAGTTATGATGGGTTATATAGTAGTATAGTTATGAGGGTTTATATATAGTATAGTTATGAGGGGTTATATAGTAGTATAGTTATGAGGGGCTATATAGTAGTATAGTTATGAGGGGTTATATAGTAGTATAGTTATGAGGGTTTATATATAGTATAGTTATGAGGGGTTATATAGTAGTATAGTTATGAGGGGCTATATAGTAGTATAGTTATGAGGGGTTATATAGTAGTATAGTTATGAGGGTTTATATATAGTATAGTTATGAGGGGTTATATAGTAGTATAGTTATGAGGGGCTATATAGTAGTATAGTTATGAGGGGTTATATAGTAGTATAGTTATGAGGGGATATATAGTAGTATAGTTATGAGGGTTTATATATAGTATAGTTATGAGGGGTTATATAGTAGTATAGTTATGAGGGGCTATATAGTAGTATAGTTATGAGGGGTTATATAGTAGTATAGTTATGAGGGGATATATAGTGGTATAGTTATGAGGGGTTATATAGTGGTATAGTTATGAGGGGTTATATAGTGGTATAGTTATGAGGGGTTATATAGTAGTATAGTTATGAGGGGTTATATAGTAGTATAGTTATGATGGGTTATATAGTAGTATAGTTATGATGGGTTATATAGTAGTATAGTTATGAGGGGTTATATAGTAGTATAGTTATGAGGGGTTATATAGTAGTATAGTTATGAGGGGTTATATAGTAGTATAGTTATGATGGGTTATATAGTAGTATAGTTATGAGGGGTTATATAGTGGTATAGTTATGATGGGTTATATAGTAGTATAGTTATGAGGGGTTATATAGTAGTATAGTTATGATGGCTTATATAGTAGTATAGTTATGAGGGGTTATATAGTAGTATAGTTATGAGGGGTTATATAGTAGTATAGTTATGAGGGGTTATATAGTAGTATAGTTATGAGGGGTTATATAGTAGTATAGTTATGAGGGGCTATATAGTAGTATAGTTATGAGGGGTTATATAGTAGTATAGTTATGAGGGGTTATATAGTAGTATAGTTATGAGGGGCTATATAGTAGTATAGTTATGAGGGGTTATATAGTAGTATAGTTATGAGGGGTTATATAGTAGTATAGTTATGAGGGGTTATATAGTGGTATAGTTATGATGGGTTATATAGTAGTATAGTTATGAGGGGCTATATAGTAGTATAGTTATGAGGGGTTATATAGTGGTATAGTTATGAGGGGTTATATAGTAGTATAGTTATGAGGGGTTATATAGTAGTATAGTTATGATGGGTTATATAGTAGTATAGTTATGAGGGGCTATATAGTAGTATAGTTATGAGGGGTTATATAGTGGTATAGTTATGAGGGGCTATATAGTAGTATAGTTATGAGGGGTTATATAGTAGTATAGTTATGAGGGGTTATATAGTAGTATAGTTATGAGGGGCTATATAGTAGTATAGTTATGAGGGGTTATATAGTAGTATAGTTATGAGGGGTTATATAGTAGTATAGTTATGAGGGGTTATATAGTGGTATAGTTATGATGGGTTATATAGTAGTATAGTTATGAGGGGCTATATAGTAGTATAGTTATGAGGGGTTATATAGTGGTATAGTTATGAGGGGTTATATAGTAGTATAGTTATGAGGGGTTATATAGTAGTATAGTTATGATGGGTTATATAGTAGTATAGTTATGATGGGTTATATAGTAGTATAGTTATGAGGGGTTATATAGTAGTATAGTTATGAGGGGTTATATAGTAGTATAGTTATGAGGGGTTATATAGTAGTATAGTTATGAGGGGTTATATAGTAGTATAGTTATGATGGGTTATATAGTAGTATAGTTATGAGGGTTTATATATAGTATAGTTATGAGGGGTTATATAGTAGTATAGTTATGAGGGGCTATATAGTAGTATAGTTATGAGGGGTTATATAGTAGTATAGTTATGAGGGTTTATATATAGTATAGTTATGAGGGGTTATATAGTAGTATAGTTATGAGGGGCTATATAGTAGTATAGTTATGAGGGGTTATATAGTAGTATAGTTATGAGGGTTTATATATAGTATAGTTATGAGGGGTTATATAGTAGTATAGTTATGAGGGGCTATATAGTAGTATAGTTATGAGGGGTTATATAGTAGTATAGTTATGAGGGGATATATAGTAGTATAGTTATGAGGGTTTATATATAGTATAGTTATGAGGGGTTATATAGTAGTATAGTTATGAGGGGCTATATAGTAGTATAGTTATGAGGGGTTATATAGTAGTATAGTTATGAGGGGATATATAGTGGTATAGTTATGAGGGGTTATATAGTGGTATAGTTATGAGGGGTTATATAGTGGTATAGTTATGAGGGGTTATATAGTAGTATAGTTATGAGGGGTTATATAGTAGTATAGTTATGATGGGTTATATAGTAGTATAGTTATGATGGGTTATATAGTAGTATAGTTATGAGGGGTTATATAGTAGTATAGTTATGAGGGGTTATATAGTAGTATAGTTATGAGGGGTTATATAGTAGTATAGTTATGATGGGTTATATAGTAGTATAGTTATGAGGGGTTATATAGTGGTATAGTTATGATGGGTTATATAGTAGTATAGTTATGAGGGGTTATATAGTAGTATAGTTATGATGGCTTATATAGTAGTATAGTTATGAGGGGTTATATAGTAGTATAGTTATGAGGGGTTATATAGTAGTATAGTTATGAGGGGTTATATAGTAGTATAGTTATGAGGGGTTATATAGTAGTATAGTTATGAGGGGCTATATAGTAGTATAGTTATGAGGGGTTATATAGTAGTATAGTTATGAGGGGTTATATAGTAGTATAGTTATGAGGGGCTATATAGTAGTATAGTTATGAGGGGTTATATAGTAGTATAGTTATGAGGGGTTATATAGTAGTATAGTTATGAGGGGTTATATAGTGGTATAGTTATGATGGGTTATATAGTAGTATAGTTATGAGGGGCTATATAGTAGTATAGTTATGAGGGGTTATATAGTGGTATAGTTATGATGGGTTATATAGTAGTATAGTTATGAGGGGCTATATAGTAGTATAGTTATGAGGGGTTATATAGTAGTATAGTTATGATGGGTTATATAGTAGTATAGTTATGAGGGGTTATATAGTGGTATAGTTATGATGGGTTATATAGTAGTATAGTTATGAGGGGTTATATAGTAGTATAGTTATGAGGGGTTATATAGTAGTATAGTTATGAGGGGTTATATAGTAGTATAGTTATGAGGGGTTATATAGTAGTATAGTTATGATGGGTTATATAGTAGTATAGTTATGAGGGGTTATATAGTAGTATAGTTATGAGGGGTTATATAGTGGTATAGTTATGAGGGGTTATATAGTAGTATAGTTATGATGGGTTATATAGTAGTATAGTTATGAGGGGTTATATAGTGGTATAGTTATGAGGGGTTATATAGTAGTATAGTTATGATGGGTTATATAGTAGTATAGTTATGAGGGGCTATATAGTAGTATAGTTATGAGGGGTTATATAGTGGTATAGTTATGAGGGGTTATATAGTAGTATAGTTATGAGGGGTTATATAGTGGTATAGTTATGATGGGTTATATAGTAGTATAGTTATGAGGGGTTATATAGTGGTATAGTTATGAGGGGTTATATAGTAGTATAGTTATGAGGGGTTATATAGTGGTATAGTTATGAGGGGTTATATAGTAGTATAGTTATGATGGGTTATATAGTGGTATAGTTATGAGGGGCTATATAGTAGTATAGTTATGATGGGTTATATAGTAGTATAGTTATGAGGGGTTATATAGTAGTATAGTTATGAGGGGTTATATAGTAGTATAGTTATGAGGGGTTATATAGTAGTATAGTTATGATGGGTTATATAGTAGTATAGTTATGAGGGGTTATATAGTAGTATAGTTATGAGGGGTTATATAGTAGTATAGTTATGAGGGGTTATATAGTAGTATAGTTATGAGGGGTTATATAGTAGTATAGGTATGATGGGTTATATAATAGTATAGTTATGAGGGGTTATATATTAGTATAGGTATGATGGGTTATATAGTAGTATAGTTATGAGGGGTTATATAGTAGTATAGGTATGATGGGTTATATAATAGTATAGTTATGAGGGGTTATATATTAGTATAGGTATGATGGGTTATATAATAGTATTGTTATGAGGGGTTATATAGTAGTATAGTTATGATGGGTTATATAGTAGTATAGTTATGAGGGGTTATATAGTAGTATAGTTATGAGGGGTTATATAGTAGTATAGTTATGAGGGGTTATATAGTAGTATAGTTATGAGGGGTTATATAGTAGTATAGTTATGAGGGGTTATATAGTAGTATAGTTATGATGGGTTATATAGTAGTATAGTTATGAGGGGTTATATAGTAGTATAGTTATGATGGGTTATATAGTAGTATAGTTATGATGGGTTATATAGTGGTATAGTTATGAGGGGTTATATAATAGTATAGTTATGATGGGTTATATAGTGGTATAGTTATGAGGGGTTATATAGTGGTATAGTTATGAGGGGTTATATAGTACTATAGTTATGATGGGTTATATAGTAGTATAGTTATGATGGGTTATATAGTAGTATAGTTATGAGGGGTTATATAGTAGTATAGTTATGATGGGTTATATAGTAGTATAGTTATGATGGGTTATATAGTAGTATAGTTATGAGGGGTTATATAGTAGTATAGTTATGAGGGGTTATATAGTAGTATAGTTATGAGGGGTTATATAGTAGTATAGTTATGAGGGGTTATATAGTAGTATAGTTATGAGGGGTTATATAGTGGTATAGTTATGAGGGGTTATATAGTAGTATAGTTATGATGGGTTATATAGTAGTATAGTTATGAGGGGTTATATAGTAGTATAGTTATGAGGGGTTATATAGTAGTATAGTTATGAGGGGTTATATAGTAGTATAGTTATGAGGGGTTATATAGTAGTATAGGTATGATGGGTTATATAATAGTATAGTTATGAGGGGTTATATATTAGTATAGGTATGATGGGTTATATAGTAGTATAGTTATGAGGGGTTATATAGTAGTATAGGTATGATGGGTTATATAATAGTATAGTTATGAGGGGTTATATATTAGTATAGGTATGATGGGTTATATAATAGTATTGTTATGAGGGGTTATATAGTACTATAGTTATGATGGGTTATATAGTAGTATAGTTATGAGGGGTTATATAGTAGTATAGTTATGAGGGGTTATATAGTAGTATAGTTATGAGGGGTTATATAGTAGTATAGTTATGAGGGGTTATATAGTAGTATAGTTATGAGGGGTTATATAGTAGTATAGTTATGAGGGGTTATATAGTAGTATAGTTATGATGGGTTATATAGTAGTATAGTTATGAGGGGCTATATAGTAGTATAGTTATGAGGGGTTATATAGTAGTATAGTTATGAGGGGTTATATAGTAGTATAATTATGAGGGGTTATATAGTAGTATAGTTATGAGGGGTTATATAGTAGTATAGGTATGATGGGTTATATAATAGTATAGTTATGAGGGGTTATATATTAGTATAGGTATGATGGGTTATATAATAGTATTGTTATGAGGGGTTATATAGTAGTATAGTTATGATGGGTTATATAGTAGTATAGTTATGATGGGTTATATAGTAGTATAGTTATGAGGGGTTATATAGTAGTATAGTTATGATGGGTTATATAGTAGTATAGTTATGATGGGTTATATAGTACTATAGTTATGATGGGTTATATAGTAGTATAGTTATGAGGGGTTATATAGTAGTATAGTTATGAGGGGTTATATAGTAGTATAGTTATGAGGGGTTATATAGTAGTATAGTTATGAGGGGTTATATAGTAGTATAGTTATGAGGGGTTATATAGTAGTATAGTTATGAGGGGTTATATAGTAGTATAGTTATGAGGGGTTATATAGTAGTATAGTTATGATGGGTTATATAGTAGTATAGTTATGAGGGGCTATATAGTAGTATAGTTATGAGGGGTTATATAGTAGTATAGTTATGAGGGGTTATATAGTAGTATAATTATGAGGGGTTATATAGTAGTATAGTTATGAGGGGTTATATAGTAGTATAGGTATGATGGGTTATATAATAGTATAGTTATGAGGGGTTATATATTAGTATAGGTATGATGGGTTATATAATAGTATTGTTATGAGGGGTTATATAGTAGTATAGTTATGATGGGTTATATAGTAGTATAGTTATGATGGGTTATATAGTAGTATAGTTATGAGGGGTTATATAGTAGTATAGTTATGATGGGTTATATAGTGGTATAGTTATGAGGGGTTATATAGTAGTATAGTTATGAGGGGTTATATAGTAGTATAGTTATGATGGGTTATATAGTATAGTTATAAGGGGTTATATAGTAGTATTTATATACAGTATAAAAAAAAAAAACTGTGAATGTTTACTGCTGTGTGTTGCTCAATTTGTTTTTCTTCTCAATGGAATATTTGGGAAAGGGAGGGGAAGAGAGAACAGAAAAGGTGATGTTCAGCAGACATGTTTGGTAAATGTGTTCAGCAGAAATGTTTAGTTCAGCAGAAATGTTCAACTTAAATGTTCAACAGAAATGTTCAGCAGAAATGTTTAGTTCAGCAGAAATGTTCAGCAGAAATGTTTGGCAGAAATGTACAGCAGAAATTTTCAGCAGAAATGTTCAATAAAAATGAAACTGGAAAAATATATTTCTGTAAAGCTGCTTTGAGACAACGTCTATTGTAAAAAGCACTATACAAATTAAATTGAATTGAATTGAAAATGAAGTATAGTTATGAGGGGTTATATAGTAGTATAGTTATGTAACTTTGGTTCTATGACCGTCGAATAACCTTGTCAGTCAGAACCAGTGCAAACCATGTGAGAAGGGTCTATGGAAAGATGGTTTTATGAGGGCGGTGTTTATTGCAAAATCTGTCTGCAAAGGTCTCAGTGTGCATGCAAAAGTTATCTGATTGATTCTCCCTGTCTCAGGCAGTTATCCATGGTTCGTAGAGTTACACAGTTACACAAATAACTAGTGTTATATATCTGCACGACTATTTTTAAGGAAACATTTGGTTTACAAGACAAGAATTAAGCTTAAGAAAAGAATTAAAATGTAAATAAGCAAATAAATAAATAAACGAACAAATAAACAAACACACAGAGTCCATGTAAAGATTGATACCTAAATATTATTTAGAATTTCCTCAGGATTTGGTATTCATTTTTACAGATTTGACAAAATAATGTATCTTTGTACATTGAGAACTGAAAAGTGTTAAATGCTTTTCTGTGACTATCATGTATTTATTTGTTAAGACATCTCAGCATTTTCTGAATGTACATTAAAAATACCACCTGCTCATTTAATCATTTAATGCCTATTGAAAATAAAAGATTGTGGAGCTATAACTGAATAAACTCTACTCTATTAAAATTAAGAGGTGGCCATAAACACTTGCCCACTGCTTGTTTTTACACTATTTTCCACATTAATAGATAAACATTTACTCAGCTAAAGCATTGCTTCCTTTAATTCATCATGGTTCTGTACAGAACCATGGAGAACATCACTGAAAGACCAGTAGTCTTGGAGAGAGAGGAACAGGTGTGGAAAATCAGTAATAATAAAGGAAGGTACTGGGTGCACTGGGTGTTAGTTTGAGGAAGGGCATGGCAGGAATCTTAGAGGCAGAATCATAAAGCACTTCTGGCGCTTCCAGACAGTTTGCTTGTTAGCAGGCCAAGCAGAGGCTAGAGGTTAATTTGGTATCTGGTGCCGTGTTAAACAAAAGGTCAGTGCTACAAGTCCTTAAGTCATAAACAAGTGTGGTTAAGAACCATGTACACACCTAGGTCCAGGTTAATGAATATTCAATGAACAGTTTTTCCCCTTCTGTAGCTTCCTTCAGTTTGTATCCTGAAGGGGTTTTAAAAGAAAAGAATTAGCTTTAATTCCTTTTTTAATCAAAGAAATCATTCACTTCATCATTGTGCGGCTTTTAAAGATTCTCTAGCAGGACTGATAATAATAATGGAGTGGTAGTAAAGCTACTGGCATAATGTAATATGCACACACACACACACACACACTCATACACGCACGATATTGACCTCCTTGGTGTACTGCGGCTCATTCTTGACTTTATTGGACGGGTGCCAGGAAGCCGGACTTGTTAAGTGATACTGAATGAAAACACAATGGAGCCAGGGAGACACAACTTGGGTTTCACAAGCTTTTCTCTCCACCATTGTGGCAGTTGCCTGGAGAGGAAAATGAGAATGTTTCCCTTCGTCTGTGTTCCAAAAAAGACGACATTTCAACCTTATCGACCTGTCCTTCCAGAGCACTGCCGGGCTGCAGCTCCATGTTTTCTTTGATGGCGAAATAAATAAAGCTGCCGAGTTACTTTAGGCATTAGCATGGCTCCTCAGCATTCATGAAAATGCAAAAACTGATTTGCTGGAGACAAAAGCAAGCCTTAGTGCCGTACAGACCGTGCACACGTTGCGTGTCTTGGAGCGATGCCTCGATCCCTGACTGACGCAAAAGTGGTAACTCAACAGTAATAGCATCCCAGCGAGGCCAGATGGGACTGTTTTTCACCCTGCTTCAAAAGACACTGGGGTGCTCAGATGGACAGTGGCACAGTTGATTCGCTGGCACAACCTGCCTCACCTTTCGCAGCTCCCAAAGACCTGAGAGGGAGGGGAGGCGAAATGAAAAGATTACAGAGCGAGCTGGAGCGGGGTTAGAAAAGAGGAGGGGTGGGTCAGCAAGAGCCAAGGGGAGACAGGAGGAAAACGAGACGGAGAGGGGAGGGATCCCTGAGTCGCCGAAGGCAGTCAGTGGTAAGAGGATGGAGGGGAGAGAGGGGAGAGTCTAGACTGCATTGACCTTTGCGGCCGAGGGCTTTCTCTCCAGGGTCAGCCTGGATATGGAGGAAGGATAATGGAAAAACCTCAAGGGAGTTTTCAAATGAAAACCATATTGGCTGGCAGAGTGTACTCGTCCCCTCCTTCTCCTGCCCCACCAACCTTTTCTCCATAATCCTGATACTGGGTGGAGGTAATAGCTTGGAAATCATGGTGTAGTGTTGCCTTGATCAAAAATGGAGCCTGGAACTTGGGCCTCTTCAAACCCATAGATCCATCGCTGCCTGTATATATGTAATTTATTTATATATCAGAACATAGGAGGTTATGGACTCCAGCCAGAATTTGATTCAAATCTCTAGCTTTGGCCTCTAGACCTGTGATAAGTATTTTTTTTTAAATAGGATCATGTATGAAATGGTTGAAGCCATGTTGAAGTCGCTGTACATTATATTCTATTGTGATTATCGGTCACAAGTTTGGTCAGCGTTATTTACACTGCCCACTGCCCTAAAGTGAAGACTAATGTCAGAGTCTTATAATAAATTATTAGTTAGTCCTGTCAGTGCAATATTCCATTTCTCCAACTGAAGCTAACTGAAGCTAATGATACACATCGATATATCGTCTATGTACTCCACCATTTGGATTGCGACTGAAATATATCTCGACTTTGCCATGGTTACTTATGACCTCTGAACCCACTGTACACTGCGGGGAAGATCGTGGGGGAGAGAACGAGGGGAGAAAAGAGGCCAAGTCCAGGGCACGAGTGCTCAGTGCAATTTGGAGGAAATCCACAGAGCCTCTCGGAGATGAAAGAAAAGAGCTTTGTGTGGATGACAGTGATGCCTGAGAGAGGCTATACAGTCCCAGGCAGCCATGGTTGAGGGCCACGAGTTCTCCACCCCTTGGTAGAAGTGGTCTCTATGACCCCAATCCTGAAGGCATGCACACATACCCCAAGGGGAGGAAGTTAGTCAAACCCCTTGTTATAGAGAGAAAGAGAGAGAGAGAGAGAGAGAGAGATGAGTGAACTAGTTTTCCTGCATCCAAATTGCCTTTTGTCAACTGTTCATTCTTCATTTATATTGTACAATATAATTAAACCTTATAACCTGTGCTGTCAACTAATCTGGAAAGGTTCTACAAATTTCCTCCTTGTGCTTCAATGATTTCTTTATTTCATTCTTCTAAAAGGCTGTTTAATCTGTTAAATATGCAAACCACAACATGATATTTTTTTATTATGTATTCTGTGAAACTTGAAATTTGTTGAACTTGTTGCATTACTTCCTATCACATTGTTCAGTGCTTGGCCCCCTTGAGCAAATCTCACCCAGGTTCACTTGAAGCAAACCCCAGACCATTGTTTTTAGTTGGACCATAGATTGGTTTACATGACCCCAGCCTAGTTTGTAACAAGTTTTATAATCTCTTACATAAGCTAATGTAGCATAATGTGGAGGAAAAAGTGTGAAAACATCATTTGAAAAAAAGATATGACAGCTATTAGCTATTACTATCTGTGAGTGTTCAGCTAGAATCTATAGAGTTGTTCGCTAAACTAGATGGACTATAGGTCAGTTTCCATGACTGCACCCTAGTACATCATGTGACAGCTAGCTATTAGCATTCAAATTGGTTTAATCTGCATTTTCATGCTAGTACTTTTTCTTTCAGATGGACCAAAGACCTGTTTCCATGACCACACCCTTGGTTTAATAAGTTTTTAGTATTTTACATGAGTAAATGTACGGTGGGACGGTGACTTAATGGTCAGCACGTTTTCCTCGCACCTCCAGGGTTGGGGGTTTGATTCCCACCTCTGCCTTGTATGCATGGAGTTTGCATGTTCTCCCTGGGCTTCTGGGGTTTCCTCTGGATACTCCAGTTTCCTCCCCCAGTCCAAAGACATGTGTTGTAGTCTGATTAGCATTTCCAAATTGTCCGTAATGTGTGGGTGACTGTGTCCTGTGATGGGTTGGCACACTATCCAGGGTGTCCCCTGCCTTGTGCCCTGCGTTCCCTGGGAACTAGGCTCCAGGCTCTCCGTGACCCTGTATAGGATAAGCGGTACAGAAAACGGATGGATGAGCAATTGTGGCGTACTCTGGCAAAAATGTACAAGTATAAAACCATAAATTCAAAGATTTTTGCATCTGTTTTGCAGGTAGAACTACAGCAAATAGGATGTGCATTGCTAATGCTAACAAATCTTGCTTGGAGTGCAGCTACATAAATAGCCAATGTACAGTATCTGTTATATTTACAATGATGATGTCTCTGGTTATATCCTGGTTATACTCTGCACCTTAGGAAATGTCCACATCTGATACTGTAATGATTCAG
Source organism: Ictalurus punctatus (assembly GCF_001660625.3). Classification (NCBI taxonomy): domain Eukaryota; kingdom Metazoa; phylum Chordata; class Actinopteri; order Siluriformes; family Ictaluridae; genus Ictalurus; species Ictalurus punctatus. The sequence goes on along the minus strand of NC_030418.2, from coordinate 31,989,300 downwards.
CTTTTGATCAGGTAGAAACAATCTGGTTTTAGACTGTGTGATATCAGCGGTGTTTTAAGAGTATTACTGACATGAAATGATCCCTATAAAATCTTGGTTGAATCCTATAGCCGATTGTACAATAACGTGTATTCTCCATGTCATTATACGATGAAGATCCTCTGACGATAGACCTGTGATTGAAGAAAATGACTATGTTCTGTTCACGTCGTCAATCAGCACGATGTAGAAAACGGGCTCACGTTAACACAAACATACTTCGAAATGAGTTCGACTTAAAACACCTTTTTGTTATGTCTGTGTCCATGTTTTGTTTATGCTTCACCATTGCCACAACTGTATTTGTAGCTGTCCCGGGAGTTTTGTGTCATCCTATGCTGTCCTTTTATCGGTGGCTTTTAGACGAGCTTCATAGCATTACTCAAACCGTGAGACCGCCATTCTCAAATGGCGACCGAAGAATTATTTTACAGTGTGTGATTTTTTTTGTAAATACGGTACAATTTTCGACACCTGATTGAGCTTATCAGCTAATTTTCACACCCCTCATCACCTGAAGTGTAAAGCAGGGAAAACATTCACATGGGCTGATCTGGAATATTCGAACGCCTCCGGCTGGGAAACAATATCACGTTAATAGAAGGACAAAACGCATGTTTTGTTTTCTCCGGTTCGCGTAGCGGGAAATACGTTTTGCATTGCCATTTGATATCTTTTATCCAAAAGGCCATGCCAGCTTAAAAGGTTGGGTCATACTGGAACTGTATTGGCGTTTCGATTGTATTTTTTATTGTTTTGCAGGTCATGTGATGCAAGCAGATGTGTGCGCAGACGGAGGAGTGGAAGCTCGGTGCTTATACAAAAGGAAACACTCCGCCGCAGCCATAAATATGCATCGTGACATTTGGTACAAAGCCCCCTCATCTTGCTTTCATGATGAGTTCTTCCAGTGTGCTGTAACATACCGCCATACTGTCACACCTTGTGTTTCATAAGCAATCTCCACTGTTCATCAACTTTGCTGAGCCACCAAAAGGGCTGCAGTCAAGATACACGGAGAGCGTTAACTACTTTTACTGTTAATATGTGTACAGTCGGGGGATTTAACAGAACTACCGTGGTCCTATTGAACGCCTGTGCTGTGGAGCAGCAACTGCAGAGTCTTTATCACATCTATCCTTTAGAGAAAAGTCACATGACTCTCACACGTGAATAATCACATGATCACAATCATGATCACGATCATTTATTTATCGAATCTGATGTGCTTCTTTAGGCATGTCACGTGTTGCTTCATACATTTTTGACGTACATTTCTCACGTGAATTTCTTTTGCAGTCATTTATTATTTTGACTCACTTCTCTGCCAATAAAAGATATTTAGCAGTGTATCAGTACATGAAAAGCTCGAAATCTAGAGACAAATGAAAGAAAATGGTAATTAAGTGCAACTCAAGTGACGTGACGTGAAAACTGAAGAGAGAGGAAAAAAAGATCTACGCTGTACCCAGGTGATCATCATGTTTTAAAAGCGTCTCCGCCGATGTTCTGGATCTAAAGTTGTAATTGATTTATAACCCACTGGACCAAAAAAAAAAAAAAAAAAAAAAAACATACCGGTCTTTAATCATCCATCCTATCCCTTGCTAAATCTTCCGTGAGTCGAGGCATTTGTTTACGGCTTACGGCTATGCGCAGACAGACCGGCCCGTCCTGCGTTTATACAGCGCCATTTCTTAATAATCATAATTGAATGATTAGTTTTATTTGCCTTCATTTATGAGTTTGTGTTGGCTTCTTTTCTTTGTTTTTCATTTCCTTTAATGAATGCCAATAATATAAAATGACCTAGTGAACTAGCATGAGGATGTGTTTTTGATAGAGACTCCAACGCTCTTCCGCAATTTGCTCTGGATTACGATGCCTGCTAAATGCTGTAAACGTAATCAAAATAACCTTGACAGTATATTCCAGACATAAAAGTTCAGGAATACATGCAGATTATATGATCTGAAGTCGATTAAGTCGAGGTTTACATTAGTTAGACTTACTAATACTTACATTTACACATACGCAGGAGCACGAGTAGGATAAGATTTTGTAGACAGTATAGGGGCACACGGTGGCTTAGTGGTTAGTACGTTCGCCTCACACCTCCAGGGTCGGGGGTTTGATTCCCACCGTGGCCCTGTGTGTGTGGAGTTTGCATGTTCTCCCCGTGCTGCGGGGGTTTCCTCCGGGTACTCCGGTTTCCTCCCAGAGGAATGTCCCAAAGACATGCATGGTAGGCTGATTGGCGTGTCCAAAGTGTCCGTAGTGTATGAATGGGTGTGTGATTGTGTATGTGATTGTGCCCTGTGATGTTTTGGCACCCTGTCCAGGGTGTACCCCGCCTTGTGCCCCATGCTCCCTGGGATAGGCTCCAGATTTCCCCGTGACCCTGAAAAGGATAAAGCGGTAGAAGAAGGATGGATGTAGAATGTATGAATCTCTCATTTAAATCGGATTCAATATATTATTAAAGATGTTTCATATTAAATATACCATGTGTTAAATACAGCCAAATAAAAGAGTGGTAGTGGTATCTTCTTCGTTAATATTCAGTTCAATTAAATTTTATTTGTATAGCGCTTTTATCGATGGACATTGTCTCAAAGCAGCTTTACAGAAACATATAAACACAGGATACAGATTTTAAGTGTGTGAATTTATCCCTATTGAGCGAGCCGGTGGCGACGGTGACGAGGGAACACTCCCTGAGATGATATGAGGATTTATCGATGCTTGTGGTAAATAATTTCAGTTACGTGAACCTCAATGTAAAACGTTACCAGTTTGGCATCTCAGCACCAGTGCATACATGCTGCGAGTCTAAGAAGATGATGATGTTCTCTCCAAACACCTCGTAGCTTGAGAAAGAGATCACGCTCCCGGGAGCTATAACCCTCACTTTTCAGCTTCTGCACATCTCCTTCCTCTAGTGAGGAACTCTCTCGTGTCTCTTCATCTCTCTTTCTCTCTATCTTTCTGTCCATCTTTATCTCTCTCTCTCTCATGCTGACTCCCACTCTGCCTTTTGACCAGCTGTGCTTCTGCCACAGAGAAGCTGTGAGTCAGACACTGAGCGCGCTCTCTCTCTCTCTCTCTCTCTCTCTCTCTCTCTCTCTCTCTCTCTCTCTCTCTCTCTCTCTCTCTCTCCCCACATGCTATATTCATTGAGTCAGTGAGACGTTGCGCTTCATCCCGAGGCCTCCTGTTTCTCTTACTAAAAATCAGTTTACTCTGGATTCACTGTGCTACCACAGTGGCTTTACTATGTTATTTGTCTGTAATTATGGTTAGAAAATTCTGAACCTGTTGCATTTTATGGAAGCTGAACTTGTGACACTCTCTAAACCTGTCTGGATGAACAGTATTTCCATCAAACATGATTTCCTCATTTTCTTTATTCTAATCCTTATACGGTGTACTTTATGCCCAGGATAGGCCTTGGATTCACTTAGACCCTGACCGGATGTGTATGGAATAAAACGCTATGTGGAGTGCTGTTATAGGAAAATAATCAACAACGAGGTGGTGCAATATGTCCCGAAGTAAAGCAGCGTAATTATTTTCAATAACAGCACATATTGTTCCTCAGCAATTTGCCAACACTGACGATTTTTAATGTGTTAACCGGTTCTAGCAGTACACAGGCATTCAGTCCCACCAGGGGAATGGAAATCAACATATCAGACATTTTCGATCGGTATAAACAAATGAATTATTTTATCGCCGCAGGTCTGTTATGAGGTTAATCCGGACACGGTTGGGTTTCTGTGTGAGGAGTACCGTGACTCTGTGTTTGGTGAGCATTATGATGGGAAACGGGAGCGGTGTGAGCCCTCTACTGGGCAAATAATTCACACCTCTCCACAATAACACTGGTACAGAGATAAAACGGACAGCACAACTAAAGCTTTCTTGATAGTTAAACACTGTATACTATTGCCACAATAAAATTATAACATTTAAAGCTAGTAGGCTAGGTCAAAATAAAAATTTAAAAAAGGGAATACTTATGAAAACCTGCAAAGCCCTGAGTGTCTACTTTCATAGGAGTCATTAACCACTATTGTGGAGTGTGACATCACAAAGAAATTCAATGCTTAACACGTGCACCACCAAAACAGGGCGCAAATTCCCAAACGTTTTGGAACTTTTATGAAGGAAATGAGCTCCTTTTCTTACGTTATAACCACGATACACTGTTGTTCCTTCACTAGCTTCTCTTTTTATGCCTCTGCCACTAGGTAATGGAGGAGGCATTACACTTTTGGGTTCTCCATGTATCCATCTGTCCGAGAATCTCATTAGCATGATATCTCAAGAATTATCACTGTAACCAGCAGAGGAACTGATTAGGTCAAGGTCACAGCAAGGTCAAATGTCTGAAATAGTATTTTTTGTAATAGCTTCCTTCCTGTTTTTCATGCAGAGATCTTACTTACTAATGTTCATGTTCAAGGCCCATTTTATGGCTATCTATCTATCTATCTATCTATCTATCAGTCCATCCATCTATCCATCTGTCAGTAGGAAATTCTCATTTTTGCGATGTCTCAAAGATACTGTAAGTGGTTAAATATAGAAATTGTACGGATGGACTTTGTATGGATGGAACCTTAGAAATTGCTTAATTTTAAGGGTCTAAATAAGCTATATATACTGTACGGACCCCAATGAAGAACACGGTACATTTATTTCTCCGTACTATATACATGCAGTGTATTTTCATCAAGAACCCACCAAAACACTGTATATTTTAAGTGTACTTGAGGCATATAAACCAGTAACAAGAAGGATTAAACGTAAAACTACGTGTTTTCTGAAGTTAATAATACAAACAAACAAAAAAACTCTTTTTTTTTTCATTACCTCTGACTGCTTCATCGCACTGACACTGGAGACTCCTTCCAAAAAATGATAAATAAACATTTCCTCTCAGAAATCGACACCGTATCGACTATTACGCACTATCATTCTTTTTCATAAATGAAAATCCCTGTGTGGATTGTTATTATACTGAGTGCATTAATATACTGTACGGTAAATCTGTCATGTGCACGCTGTAACTGTTGTGAGAGCTGCTGTTCTAGAAAATGAATCAACACCTTGTAACCAATCAGATTCAAGAATTCACCAGCGCTGAAGTGGTATAAATAGCTTTAGTATCGAATATAGTAAAACGTTTGGTAGCCTTCGAAGAGTGCATCATACCATTTATACATTACACACGAAATAGTTTTCATATCAGACATTTCTGAATATCCACTCATATTTGTGTTAAAGTTTAGCCGGGTTCAATTCTGTTTGCTTGAGCGATGACATAATCAGCATGATTTGCAAAACCAAGGCTTTCTTTTGTTTAAAGATCAAAGAAAACACGGTCACTATTCAGAAACGGCACACAGCGATAGGGTTTTATACACGTATATGGTCGTACTGTATAGTAGAAAGGTGACGAGTGAAAGGTTGAAGGGAAATGAGAGAGAGAGACTGGGAGAGAGAGACAGCGCGAGAGTCTTCACACTCATCCTTATCCTTTTCACAGGAGTGCAGTGTTACACGAACATTCCTGAGGCGAGTCACTGCCTTGGTAAATCTGCCCTGACCACTTTCTTTCTCTCGGTTTGTCTCGCTGGAATGTCAGCTGGCAAGCACCCAGGCGTGGAGCCTTCACCCCTCGCAGCGCGCCAGTCTCACCCAGGCTCCATGTTAACTGCCTCAGAACCGGCCAGACGCCCCATCAAAGAGCGCATCCGTCGTCCAATCCTCTGACCTGCGGTTAACCCAAAAGTTCAGACAGTGACAGAATGCTCCTGCGGCTACAAAGACATTTAGATGCTGTTTGACTTCACTCCCAGAAATCATATTTTGGATAGAAGAAGGTTTTCTGAGCGTCACTGCTCTAGGAAAGTATTCTAGGTGCTTTGAGAACGTTCCTACAACGTTGCTGCAACATTTTTTTCTGCGTCGTAGGAACATTAACGGTAATGTTTTCATAAGGTTTATTTTTGTCTAACTGGAAATGCTGTGCAAGTAAACTGGGTGATCTGTCAATGTAATATCGATATCGTGATAAATAATGTCTAAGGTATATGGATTTATTTTTTTTAAATAATTAACTGACAAGACAAACTGGCTTACTTTTTTTTTAAATGTGGAAAAAAAAAAAAAAGTAAAATATATATATATATATATATATATATATATATATATATATATATATATATATATATATATATATATATATATATATATACATCATGTTACATATCGTGGATCTTAGAAATACCTTCGAGAATCGTGATATATTTTAGTTATATCGCCCAACCCCCGGCTAATAACAATGTTCTAATCTTTTCTGTTAGCTGAGCTGATAGGATATGTATACAAAATATTCGGCTCAACCTCCAAACTCACCTCCAGTCCCAAATATTTTCAACCCCTGGGTCATTTGCCTCACACTATCAGGTGTCATGTTTTAGTGTGTCGCTTTACCGTATCATACCTAATTTGCATATAACTGAGGAAATCTCAGTTGTCGCTCTTTTTGAAATCGCCGCTCGGTGTCACGCAATTACACGGAAAATAAAGATCACCTTTCACTTTGTCACTTTCTAGTGTGAACAGAGGGTGAAATGCTATTACTTATCATTCCATTCCTGCAATAATAGGACTGTGTGTGTGTGTGTGTGTGTGTGTGTGTGTGTGTGTGTGTGTGTGTGAAACTGGCCTGGTGTGAACAGGACCTGTCTTTCAGTTGTCATTTATCCACACGGGCTTAGAGCAACGCTTTCCGAGCAGTCCAGGTGGCAGTGCGTAGGAGGCTACGTCACATTTGTGTGAAGACCTTAGACACAGGGACTAAATATAATACACTGCCTCAACTGCTCCAGTTTGGTGCTATTTGGAGCTTAGAAGTAATCAGGAGCACTTGTCCCTCAAATGAGTCATGATGGATAGGTCTAGTGGACAACACACGTAATATTCTCTCTGTCTCCCTCTCTCACACACACACACACGTTCATGCAGTTCAAAAAAGGCACAAAAATAAAGGAATATTTTTAGAGAACAACCAAAGAAAAAAATATTATATATATATATATATATATAGATAGATAGATAGAGATGATACACAGGGTTAGGCGGAAGCCTGAAGCCTATCCCAGGGAAATCAGGGGACACCTGAATGGGGTCCCAACCCATTACATTACAGATAATCTGGAAATGCCAAACAAAGCATGTCTTGGGACTGGGGAGGAAACCAGAGTACCTGGAGGAAACCCTCGACACACAGGGCAGAGGTGGGATTCAAACCCCTAACCTCAGAGGTGCAAGGCAAAAATGCTAACCACTAAGCCACCATTACTTCTCCACTAATATTTACATTTTATTTCAAAATAAACACCTTTAAAACAACAGAAAGGTTATAGGTTAATTATATAATGAACGGTTACTCAAATATAAATCGTTTTCTGTAAAATAAGCAGATTTCATCATCCACCAAATTTGTCCCCTAAGAAGAACGCGTCACTGCGAATCAATACAAAGTTCCTCTGACTGATCGCTTTCATCCTGCTGGGTGTGGCCTCTTCCAGGAAGACTCCGCCCCTGTCGTCAGGGTACGAGGTCTCACTGAACGGTTTGCCGAGGATGGAAATGAAGTAACTCATATGCTATGGCCTTCGGACTCACCACGGCTCAACGCAATTAGAGATTTCAGAGTGAGGTGTTAGACAGCGCTCTCCATCATCATCGTACCTGAGGGAAAATCTTTTAGCAGCACAGCGTGTGTCGTTCCTGTACAGCTCTTGCGACATGTCGAGTCTCTGATATGATCTATTGATAAGATAAGTGGCAGTTCTGGTGGCTTGTCGCAGCTCAGCTTCTACTTCTACTAGTGTTGGTTTTTCCTTTAATTTGTCATCCGTGTGAATGGGTAACACGCATCATGACCACAAGGAAAGGTCAGTACTTGAGAAATCACAGCATCATGATTCATAGATTTGATGCATGAAGCCATTATATCCTGCTGAAATGAAAGCTGACATTAATGTGGCATAACCCATCCCGAAGAGAAAGTCTCGTACGACGCAGAGCTGCTTGGTTTAATATTTTAATGCGTTTCATTATGACAGGATGGGCTCGATAACCTTCTGTGACGCGCAGGCAATTGTCAGCAAATGAATGAGATTACATGACAGGAGCCGAATGACGGCGCAACCCACCACGCAGCCTTCCTCACCACTTATCTGATGGTAGCCTAGCAACAGAGCCCTGACCTGGCATTGACCTCCACCTGATAAGGTCAACACCTGAAGACTCTCCCATTGGTAGAGTGTTGGAGGAGGGGAGGGTGGAGCCTGTGAGCGGGCGAGGGAGGGGGAAAAATGGAGAAACAAAGGGATATGGAGAGCAAGAGTGCAAGAGAGAGAGGGAGAGAGTGAGAGTGAGAGTGAGAGAGCAGAAATCCGTTTAGATACAAAACCATACGCAGACAAAGGCTTGAAGCAGGGCTGCAATTACCCACAAGCTCTATAGACTCCATCACTTCTGCTTTTATACTGTACAGAAAATCTGAGGAAATGCTAGACCTTGTGTACATTGTAAAATACTGTACAGCAGTCCATACAAACAGGGGCCAATTTCCCTTTTGATCTCAGTAACCACACTGTATTTATTTATTTCTAACACTCTATCATCATTCTTTCTGCGCTGACACCAAGGCTAAAATTGGATTTTAAGCACATTTCTTTGAGATTATTATCAATATTTCAAATGCTATACAGCACGCAGATACAGGCTACAGTACCAAAGCATGACCCTATCCACAGCTGTGTACTTTTTCCAATGCAGTGCTTTCTTTCTGAACATAATAAATGAAAGATGATAGAAATGGAAGGTCAAGATAGAAAAAAACAAGGGAATTGTTTTTAAAATGGACTGCAAAAGGACTCATTTAGACACCTGGGGATATATTTTCCAAATACGCATCAGTGCACACTGTATCGACACACACACAGTTCAGTAAAAGGGGGGTGGGGGGAGGGTTTTTTTTTTTTTTTTAAGTTTTGTACTGGAGCAAATGTATAGCCTTCGGTTTAGCGTCTGCATGTCTAAATCATCATGCAAACACCCCTCGAGCATCTCGGGTGTTGTTTCTGACGCTGTGTGACACACTGTTAGCTATAAAAATGTACAAAAAGACGTCACCGAGCTAAAAAGAGTCATCTGTCTTGAAGGTGAATCACTTTCTGTCTCAGCACATACAGTAGTTTCGTATCAAAACGAGCATCAGACTCACGCAGGAGGCGTGGCCTGAAGGGTGGAGACAGAATTGTACATTAGAAGCGGTTTGGACGATAAATATTGTTCACATTTTATTTGTATATTTACTTTTAATTTGTGTTGACAGATTTATTCTGCTGATTGGATGATTCGCTGATTGGAGTGCCATTTGTGTTCCACTGATATGGAATAACATTAAAACCACCTGCCTGATATTGTGTATGTCCGCCTGTTCTGCCAAAACAGCTCTGACCCGTCGAGGCACGGACTCCACAAAACCTCTGAAGGTGTGCTGTGATATCTGGCACCAAAACCTTAGCAGCAGATCCTTTAAGTCCTGTACATTGCGAGGTGGGGGCTCCATGGATCGGACTTGTTTGTCCAGTACATTCCACAGATTCTCGATCAGATTGAGATCTGGGGAATTTGGAGAGTCAACACCTTGAAGTCTTTGTCATGTTCCTCAAAACCGTTCCTGAACAATTTTTACAGTGTCTCAGGGCGCATTATCCTGCTGAAAGAGGCCACTGCTATTAGGGAATACCGTTGCCATGAAGAGGTGTACTTGGTCTGCAACAATGTTTAGGTTAATGGTACGTGTCAGAATGACATCCACATGAATGCCATCACGTTGATAATGAATCAACTGTAATATGGGGTGAGAAGACAATTAGTTCGCTATTAATTTTGTTGGTTTCATTAAACCGATTAAATTCAGGTACGATAAAACCATAACATACTCTATTAGTACAAGTCGACCTGTGATTTGCCTTGCAGCTGGAACGACTGTCAGAGCTGCTATTATATAAAATCAATCAACACCTTCTGATCAATCAGAAGCCTACAACGAACATTCATGTCGAGTATTTGGTTCTTACTGAAAAATATCTAATTTAATGATTTGTTACAACATAATGAACAATTATTTTTCAATTACCATTTGAGTCATTTTATTAGAGAATGATAAAATTGAAATGTTGTGCATCAGAATACGTATCATACATCGACTCTTAATGAACCAAGGTTGTTTATTTGTACCAGAATGATGTGAAGAGTATGGAGAAGGAAAGGAAGGGCTCATGATCCAAAGCATATCAGATAATCTGTCTACCATGTGGAGGAAGTGTTATGGCATGGTTATGTACGGCTGCTAATACATAAGACAGACTCTGAAGACAGCGCTTCATAGTACAGATGGATATTGACCCAAAACATACCTCAAAAGCAACCCAAAAGCGTCCTAAGGCAAAGAAATGAAATGTTCTTAAATGTTCCATGACCCAATCGAGCATGCTTTTCACTTACTGAAGACAAAACTGAAAGCAGAAAGCCCCACAAACAAGCAGCAACCGAAGGCAGCTACAGTAAAGGCCTGGCAAAGCATCTCAAGGGAGGAAACTCAGCATGTGGTGATGTCCATGGGTTCCAGACTTCAGGCGGTCATTGACTGCAAAGGATTTCCATCCAAGTATTAAAAATAATTCTGATATTTATGTCCAGTTACTTTTGAGCCTGTGAAAATGGAGGGACTCTGTAAAACATGGCTGTAATTCCTAAACAGTTCATACAATATTTTTGTTAAACCACTTGAATTAAAGCTGAAAGTCTACGCTTCGATCACATCTTGATTTTTACATCAAGATTTCACACCTTGACCCATTTTAGATCCATTGTGGTAGTGTACAGAGGCAAAACCATGAAAATTGTGTTGCTGTCCAAATACTTATGGACCGGAGTGTACATATTTGAGTAGGTCTTAATGACCTTGTACATTAAATATATGAATCACAGTCAGTTCTGATGAATGTGGTGAACCATGCCCTTTACTTTTTTTGTTGGTGGTGCATTGCACGTGTGTGTGCGTGTGTGTGTGTGTGTGTGTGTGTGTGTGTGTGTGTGCGTGTGTGTGTGTGTGTGTGTGTGTGTTCGCCCATGTATTGCAATGCTGCTTGTGTAAATGTTTGGAGCACAATAAGGATTTTGTTAACAATATATAATATATATTTTTAGTACATATTAAAGCTACTACAAAGAGAATTCTGGTAAATTAATCGATCGATCAATTATTATACATTTAAATGTGAATTTTTCTTTGTGGCTCGAAGGCAAGAGGTCTCTCAAAAAAGTCCAGAAAATCATTCAAATGCATTAATATAATAAAATATCATTCCACTCATTGCTTCAAATTGCAAATAATAATAATTAAAAAAAAACATTGTACTTATAGCGGTCTACACTCAAATTCTTATATAATAAGTTAAATATAAAATCAGAATAAACAAACTGCTAAATCTCAGTGACATATTTTGAGATTATTATTATTTTTTTAATGTTTTTTTAATGAATAATTGGGATAACAGGACATTTTAACAGTACTGTATATATATATATATATATATATATATATATATATATATATATATATATTTTTTTTTTTTTTAATTGCATTTATTTATTTATTTTTTTTTTTGCCATATTTATTTTGTAATACACAGTATATCCAAATGTAATTTACATAAGGCATTTTTCCATCAGTACTGTCCTTTTAGCTCACCAATTATTATTTCTGATGCCTGGGTCATCTCACACAGCCTCTCAGGCATGCAGCAGCGTTGAAACACTGAATGGCTCTGGGAGCTGAAGGTCAAAAGTCAAGGTAAGGCTCAGCCACGGTCTTCACATTTCCATGGCGTGAGTGGTGAAGGAAATCCTCTAGCGCGATCTCTGCTTATTAAGACAGTCGTCATTCCGTACATGGTGTTGTTTTTATGCTCACCTGCTGTCATTTTTCCAACTCTTGTGTGGCGTATAAACCAAAACTGATCACGGAATAGTCAGTCGTTAGATCCAAGATCATTCCATACGTCCCTGCAGAATGGTATGGGTGTGTGGGTGACGTGTGCTCTGGTGTAAAAGGCCAAAGGGTACATTTTTAGGCTGAGTCGTGTCAGAGGGATTCAGCTGCTTCTGTCACACTGCTGGATGTGGAGAGAAAGTGAGACAGGTGGCGTGGCAGGAGAACACTGGCACCGGCTGCCCACTGTATTTGTCCTGACTCACTGTTCCGGTCTGATCAGGAACAGATGCTGCTGTTTACTGCTAAACTTTAGCATAAAACACACAGCAGAGCATGGCGCCGCTGTACAATTATGCAGCCAAGTCTGACTTTTTGTGCATGATAGGCTGTCCATACAGGATTTTTGAGTTGTTGTTTTTTTTGTGATTTTTTAGGTCAACAATGAAAAATTACTTGAACTGGTGAAATTGCAGTTGCACGAAATTGTTCTGCACGCTCTTTTAGAGTGATGTTTGTTGGTAAATTCCCTGAATCTATGAAACTGCATTCATAATGGAGATCAGCTGGAGAAACCAGGCCTGATTACTGCAAACCCTGTTCAATCACATCAACACTTAAATAGAACTTTATCAACAGCATGAAGTTGGTTAAAAGGTCTTACCCAGTAACACACTATGCCAAAATTCCAGAAATGATGAGGAAGAAGGTGATTGAAATATATCAGTCTGGGAAGGGTTACAAGGCTATTTCAAATGCTCTGGGACTCCAAAGAACCACATTGAGGGCCATTATCTCCAAATGGAAAAACACGGCGCAGTAGTGAACCTTCCCAGAAGTGGCCGACCTTCCGAAATTCCTCCAACAGCTCAGCAACGACTCATCCAGGAAGCCATAAAAGAGCCAAGGACCTACAGGCTTCTCTTGCATCAATAAAGGTCACCGTTCATGACTCCACTATCAGAAAGACACTGGGCAAAAATGGCATCCATGGAAGAGTGGCAAGGTGAAAACCACTGCTAACCCAGAAGAACATTAAGACTCATCTGAATTTTGCCAAAACACAACCTTGATGATCCTCAAACTTTTTGGGAGATCATTGTGTGGACTGATGAGTCGAAACAGGAACTGTTTGGAAGACAGGTGTCCCTTTACATCTGCCGTAAACCAAACACAGAATTCCACAAAAAGAACATCATACCTACAGTCAAGCATGGTGGTGGTAGTGTGATGGTGTGGGGATGCTTTACTGCTTCAGGGCCTGGACAACTTGCAATAATTGAGGGAAACATGAATTCTGCTCTCTACCAGAAAATCCTAAAGGAGAATGTCCGGTCTTCAGTCCGTAAGTTGAAACTCAAGCGCACCTGGATTATGCAGCAAGACAATGATCCAAAGCATAGGAGTAAGTCCTAGTCCTAGAAGTAAGTGCAGGAATGATCTCCAGTTATCTGAAGTGTTTGGTTGCAGTTATTGCTACTGACCATAATCCTATATGCTCATCCATTTCTCTACAGCAAGTACTGTAGCTATCGAACTGTAAGGAAATCACACTTAAGGAGCTGTGAAGGTTTTATACGTATTATGATTTAATTTAAGAAGATTTCAGCATTTTCCACAACAAACTATAGAGACTGTCGTGTGTGAAAATCCCAGGGGATTGTCAGTTTCTGAAAAACTCAAACCAGCACGTTGGGCACCAGCAACCATGCCACGGTCCAAAATGGGAAACCTTAACTGAAGACCTGTATC